>NC_041382.1:453253815-453254984 GCF_002162155.2 Triticum dicoccoides | reverse complement strand
GCCGCCCCCCCTCCTTGTCCAATTCGGACTTTAGGGGGGAGGGGCGCGCGGCAGCCCCTAGGCCTCCTCTCCTCTTCCTCCACTAGGCCCATTAAGGCCCATTAGGTTACCGGGGGGTTCCGGTAACCTCCCGGTACTCCAGTAAAATGCCGATTTCACCCGGAACACTTCCGATGTCCAAACATAGGCTTCCAATATATCAATCTTTATGTCTTGACCATTTCGAGACTCCTCGTCATGTCTGTGATCATATCCGGGACTCCGAACTAACTTCGGTACATCAAAATATATAAACTCATAATGAAACGGTCATCGTAACGTTAAGCGTGCGGACCCTACGGGTTCGAGAACAATGTAGACATGACCGAGACATGTCTCTGGTCAATAACCAATAGCAGAACCTGGATGCTCATATTGGCTCCCACATATTCTACGAAGATCTTTTATCGGTCAGACCGCATAACAACATACTTTGTTCCCTTTGTCATCAGTATGTTACTTGCCCGAGATTCGATCGTCGGTATCTCAATACCTAGTTCAATCTTGTTACCGGCAAGTCTCTTTACTCGTTTCATAATACATCATCTCACAACTAACTTATTAGTTGCAATGCTTGCAAGGCTTATGTGATGTGCATTACCGAGAGGGCCCAGAGATACCTCTCCGACAATCGGAGTGACAAATCCTAATCTCGAAATACGCCAACCCAACATGTACCTTTGGAGACACCTGTAGAGCTCCTTTATAATCACCCAGTTACGTTGTGACGTTTGGTAGCACACAAAGTGTTCCTCCAGCAAACGGGAGTTGCATAATCTCATAGTCATAGGAACATGTATAAGTCATGAAGAAAACAATAGCAACATACTAAACGATCGGGTGCTAAGCTAATGGAATGGGTCATGTCAATCACATCATTCTCCTAATAATGTGATCCCGTTAATCAAATGACAACACATGTCTATGGTTAGGAAACATAACCATCTTTGATTAACGAGCTAGTCAAGTAGAGGCATACTAGTGACGTTTAGTTTGTCTATGTATTCACACAAGTATTATGTTTCCAGATAATACAATTCTAGCATGAACAATAAACATTTATCATGATATAAGGAAATAAAATAATAACTTTATTATTGCCTCTAGGGCATATTTCCTTCAACCCCTCC
>NC_041382.1:453249501-453253788 GCF_002162155.2 Triticum dicoccoides | reverse complement strand
TTCAGTATACTGAAGTGTAGCTAAATTGGAGCTAAATTGGAGCAGAACAGCAACATGAGCGAGGGGGAGAGCAGCAGCAATAGCGCGAGCGAGCGAGAGCCGGAGCAGCAGCAGCAGCAGTGCGAGCGAGAGTCAGAGCACCAACAGCATCGCGAGCGAGAGCTGGAGCAGCAGCAGGTGCGCGAGCGAGCGAGCGAGAGGCGGAGCAGCAACAGCAGATCCGGCTGGTATGGCCGCCGCCGCCGAAGGGGCTTGGCACTGGAGGAGAGCCGCCGTGGAGATGTCGCCCACGACACCGGCTTCGAGGTAGCCGAGCCATGGAGGTGAGGGATGGAGCACCGTCCATGCCGAGAGGTCGAGTTAAGGAGAAGGTGCGATGCGATGAATGTACAACCTCTTTGGTGGCACCGAGTAGGCCTCGGCTTCGTCCGAGGAGACGGTGAGGATGTTGCGGTTCCGGTGGAGCATGTTAAGGTGGTGTTGTGAGGATGGAGCAGGCGTGATAGACAAGGCGATCGTCGTAGCAGCTCCCTGGAGGTGGAGAACGGGGCGGCTGAACCGACGGGACGAGGAGATGGACGACGGATCCTCAACCGAGGAGGTGGACGAGGGACGTCGAGCTGTTGCGGTGGACGAAGTCGTCGGGGAAGAGGCTCTGGCTGGGCAGCGGTGAGGTGGCGGGCGGAGGAGGGTGGGGTTTCATGGCTGGAGCAGAGAGGTTATGGCGGCCTGGGATTTCAAATGGGGAAAAGGAGGCGATGGGAGGGGGGAACCATGACTTAGGGACGCGCTTGTCCAAAATGTAGGATGTGTTACAAAAGTACCCACACCGATTTGAACTAGAGGCCCTTTCTGCTAAGGATTAGAAGGGGGACTTTGTGTGTCGAGATTTGGCAGCTGGAGGGAGTTTTCGCACACGTTGTAATTTCGGGATAGCAAGGCACGGGTTGTGAAGGCGCCAGTTTTGGGAGCACGATATCTGAATTTTTGGGATATAACAAGGCGCGGGTTGAATTTTAGGGACAAGCCTAACATGTAATATTGTACTTGTGCGTACCAAATCAATTCGCACTTTCCTTAATGAAAAAAAGAAAAAATAAAACTATTCACACCACACAAAGAGAGAGTCTTGTCCCGTTTTACTATACAAATGCTATTCAAAGCTACTCCCTCCTTCCATCTATATAGGGCCTAATGCATTTTTCGAGGCTAACTTCGACCAAATACTAGAGCAATAATATATGACATGCAACTTACACAAAGTACACCGTTAAATTCGTGTGTGAAAGGAGCTTTCAATGATATAATTTCCACATTGTGCAAGTCGTGTACTATTAATCTTGTCAATAGTCAAAGGCGGTCTTAAAAACGCATTAGGCCCTATATAGATGGAAGGAGGGAGTATGAATCCATGTTATGTCCAATTAAATTTTTTTGCTGGCTGTATAATGCATGTAACCTACTTATACCAACATTTTAGTGCATTCCAAATGTCTATACTACCACTGCAATTCGAACTAAATTCGAATTTGTTTATCTATTTTAATAAGAATCTACAATCATGATTGTTGCCAACTTCAATCATCATTCATGTATTACCTTGACAACACACCACATGATTACTATAGAGATAGATATGAACTATGTGTACTATATGAACTCGAATTCAATTTTTTAATACACTTGATGTTGATTCCAAATAATAGTACATTTGATGTACTAACTATATATTCATAATCTAAACCATGTTCCATACGTACACCATCTTTGTCACACAAAGTATAGTGCCCCGCCCCCTACATTATGACAAGTATTTAGCCCTGAGCTGCAAAAGCCACACATTAGCCCAAATTATAATCAATGTTCTACATTATGATATCTTCTTCAAGTATATGTATCCACTTCTTTATAATGAATTATGATCTTTGTTCGTCTTTTACACCTTCGCTATCCTCTTCTCTTTGTAGAAAGCTAGCGCTAACTTTCTATCATGCATGCACACGCCCGCCCCCTCTCACCCTCCCTCGGCATCCCCTCCATCACGCATGTTCATAATTTCTCTTTAGGTCGTTCACCCGCGGTGTGTGTAGGCCCCCCGGCTCCTTCTTTCCATCACACACTGGTCGATATACCTCTCTAGCCAAATGTGCCTACAACAAACACATACTTCCCCTCTTCTCTTCTCACCGTCCATGCCCCCTATGTCCAATACGGTTCCACGCAGGTGCACACTCCCGCCCCTCTTTTCATTGATCTCATACTCACACACTCCTCCCCCCTTGACATGGTAGGCCTCTCGCACCACCTCCTAGCTGCACCCCTCCCCCCTGTTTGTCTATCCGGACCTTATTTGCCTCTAACACATGCATGCATGTATACGTACCGATCTCCCTACATATAGCCAGGTCGACTATAATTCGTTTTCCCCACGCACCGATAGACTTACCTCACTAGTTATGTCTCTCCCTTTCTCGGACACACGACAATTGATCTTCCTATGTAGTTATGTATGCTTACCACAACCATATCGTCTCGCCTCATCATCCTTGCATACCTCCCGACCTATCTCTCACACGCACGTACATAGACAGACAGGCATCCCCCGCCCTCTCTTATTGATATTGCACTTGTACCCTCCGTTTGTCTAGAAGGCCTCTCCCACCATTTTTGAGACGCCACTCCACCACCAACCCTCCGACACTCTACCTTTGTCTTTCTCCCAACCTTATTCCTATGCTACACATATCCATGGATGCCGATCGGTCTCCCTCAATACATAGCTAGGTCCCTCTCCTTCCCCACACATATACTAGTCGATCAGTCTCTCTGCCCCCTCCCACCCCACACACCGATAGTCGAACGTTGTAGGTAGGTATCCATGCCACAGAGAAAAACTGCACCTCTGCCCTCTCAAATTCCAGTAGGCCATCCGCCTTGTATCTTTGACATGGGAAAACACAAATTCGATGGCACTCTTTATCGATCGCGCAGCCACACACTTCATCCATGTTTTCGATTCTATCGATATCTCACGTCCATGACTTCGTTTCACACACATTGCATATGTTACGTTTTTGTTTGAGATATCATCGACACATTGCCTCTGTTTCCCACAAACCATCTCTCTCACACCCACCCACGTACGTACCTGCACCTAAAGAAGGGTGCTGATACGTCTCCGTCGTATCTACTTTTCCAAACACTTTTGCCCTTGTTTTGGAATCTAACTTGCATGATTTGAATGGAACTAACCCGGACTGACGCTATTTTCAGCAGAATTGCCATGGTGTTATTTATGTGCAGAAACAAAAGTTCTCGGAATGACCTGAAACTTCACGGAATGTATATTTGGAAATAATAAAAAATCCTTGCAAAAGATGAAGACCAGGGGGCCCACACCCTAGCCATGAGGGTGGGGGCGCGCCCCCCACCTCCTGGGCCCCCTGGAGCTCCTCCGACCTCAACTCCAACACTATATATTTGGTTTCGAAGAGAAAAAAAATCAAAGAGAAGGATTCATCGCGTTTTACGATACGGAGCCGCTGCCAAGCCCTAAAACCTCTCGGGAGGGCTGATCTGGAGTCCGTTCAGGGCTCCGGAGAGGGGAATCTATCACCATCGTCATCATCAACCATCCTCCCTCACCAATTTCATGATGTTCACCGCCGTGCGTGAGTAATTCCAACGTAGGCTTGCTGGACGGTGATGGGTTGGATGAGATTTATCATGTAATGGAGTTAGTTTTGTTAGGGTTTGATCCCTAGTATCCACTATCACTACAAAAAAAGACACATCCGTGACATTTTGGGTCGAATGAATTTTTTTCTCTGTCATACATATGACACTTCTATGACGATAATTGTGACAAAACCCGGTATCATCATAGATGTGGTGGGCTCCTACTTCTATGACAAAAAATCATGACAGAAAATGGGCTTTTCGTCCTGGGCGGGCCAGAGACGCAGCTGCATGACATTCTTTGGGCCATCCATGACGGAAAAAACCATGGTAGAAGCGAGGGCGAGGAAAATTTCGGGGAGTTCCCGGTTACGGTGGGAGGTCGGGGGCCGAGCGATGTGCGTTTCTCTCGTACACGTACGCGCGTGTGTGCGAGGCGTTGGCTCTAACTAAACCCGAACGAGGCGTTGGGCTCTAACTGAACCCGAGCGATTGCACAGCATGCTACGCATTACTGAACCCGAGCGTTCGATCGATGGCTATTAATTGAACCCGATCGAGCGATTCCTTCGCTACTGCTGCTAACTGAAGATGATCGATGTTGCCTCT
>NC_041382.1:453228824-453249004 GCF_002162155.2 Triticum dicoccoides | reverse complement strand
GTGTTGCCTCTGGATGAACAGGACCCCGATCGATCGAGCCGGTTGCGGCTGGATGAACAGGACCCCGTGGAGGGCTGGATGAACAGGACCACCCCGTGGAGGACAGGATGAACAGTAGACGGTGGAGGGCAGGATGAACAGTAGCCCATGGAGGGGTGGTTGAACAGGAGCCCGTGGAGAGGGCTGGTTGAACTGTAGCCGGTGGAGTAGCGCGCGGTGGAGGCTGGATGAACAGGAGCCCGTGGATGAACAGTCGCAGGTGGAGGCTGGAGGAGGTCGACGGTGGATGAACAGTAGCTCGTGGAGGCTGGAGGGGGTCAACGGTGGAGATGAACAGTATCCCGTGTAGTCTCGTTTTGCGGTACGCCACACCCCTCCTGATGAACAGGACCCCCGTTTCGACCGTAGCGCTCCAACACAAGTCCATTTCCTCCGTTTTACGGTACGCCACACCCCTCCCGGTGAACAGGACCCCCGTTTCGACCGTAGGAGGTCCGTTTCGTCCGTTTTGCGGTACGCCACACCCCTCCCGATGAACAGGACCCCCATTTCGACCGTAGGAGGTCCATTTCCTCCGCTTTGCGGTATGCCAGACCCCTCCCGATCAACAGGACCCTGTTCCGAACGTAGGAGGTCAGTTTCCTCTGTTGTGCGGTACGCCAGGCCTCGTTTCCATCGCTTGTTCCGTCCAAGCCCTCCCGATGAACACGACCACGCATTCCGTTCCGACCCAGCCGGTTGGCTCCCACGTGTTCTGTTGCCTCCCCATGAACACGATGCATTCCGTTGCCTCCCCATGAACACGATGACGACGCTGTTTCTCCATTCCGACCCAGCCATGTACATGACCCCCTGGCCGTACATATGCGCGAGTAGGCGTTCGAGACCCCGCCCGTATGTACACATACGTGGCCGTATTTTCTTTCTTGCTGGCTGGCCGCTGTACGTACGTGTACATGCTACGTATGCGCCTCTACTATGACACGTGCGCGCCTCTACATCGACCAGTATGTACGTACACGCTCGCGACCAGAATGAAAATGCTACATACGCTTCGACCAGGTGGGTCCCGACTGTCAGGCACTTCCTTGCCTGCGAAGATGTAGCTGGTGGGTCCCAACAGTCAAGGGGTGAATCGTTTTTTTTTGCCCGGACGCACTTCCTTGCGTGCGAAGATGTAGCTGGTGGGTCCCAGCAGTCAGGGGGAAACGTTTTTTTCGCAAAATATAGTGGCCTGTCCGGTGGGTCCCAGCTGTTAGGTGGAGGAATCATTATTTTCCGCGTAATAAGGAGGCACTTCCTTGCTGTAGCCATGGACCCAGCTGTCAGCCTCTCCACGTACAGTCCACGTCCGATGGAAGTCGTTCCTTGACCACATTGACCACGCCGCGCCGAGAGCACCAGGGCGATGGACAACGGCGAGGCCTAGGAAGGGGACGACACGGAGGCAGGGAAGACTCGGCAGTTGTTTCCCACGCGGAGGGGAGTACGAATGTACGAGGGTTTACTGATTCGTCTGCCGTCGCCGGAGAATAACAACAGGTGTGGGTGAGTAGAGGGATGGCTAGGCCAGCGATGGGAGTACGGTCAGGCGGTGAGGCCTACGCGGCAGCACGGCCGGCCGTGAGGAGGAGGGAGCAGGCAGTCCTGCCGGCGCTTGTTTGAGCGGCTGGAGCAGGAAGAGCAGAGATTGAAGAAGCATGATGGCCGTTGGATGGACATCCAACAACCAGTGCTTGTGCGTCAACCTTTTTTTAGGAAAGCCTCAAATCTATGGAAAACACCATACAACCCATCTGCCATTATGTTAATAATTTACAGCCCATTTGCTAATTCTTAAGGTTTTTTTGGAGCCCATATTCTTTTTCTTAGCATTACAGCCCATATTGTGGCAAAGGTTAAAAAATTATACAAAATTTTGCATATTTTGGTGCGGTCCAAACTGTTTTTAATCCAGAAATTTCGACTCACATTCAAACTGATTTTAAAAATAAATGTATATCAATATAAAATCCAACAAATTCTCCAAGCATAAAAATTAATGTAATTTAAAATCTTGAAATGAAAAAAAAGATATTTGAAACTAATTGCCGGTTTGATGTGTTTTAAAAATGTACAACCCATTTCTCATTACTGATGGGCCATTTTCTCGGCTAGCCGAATGAAAGCTCTCCTCGTCTAGAAAGATTTGCAGCCCAACAGGCCTGACAAAGCGACTTACTTGGCAAATCACAAAAAAACTGGGCTGTGGCCGTGGACCCAGCTGTCAGCCTCTCCACGCACAGTACTCTTCCGATGGAAGTCATTCCTTGACCACTTTGACCACGCCGCACAGAGAGCACCACGGTGGTGGACGACAGCGAGGCCTAGGAAGGGGACGACGCGGTAGTGGAAGCCCGCACAGAGAGGACTACGAGGGTTCACTGGTTCGGCTGCGGTGTGAGGCTGCCGTCGCCGCAGGGCCTGACCAGCAGTGGGAATAGTAGGGGGCGGTGAGGCCTCTGCGGCAGCACAGCCGGCCATGGGAGGCAGGAGCATGCGGCACGACCGGCGCTGCTTTGGGCGGCTGGAGCAAGAAGACCAGAGGTTGAAGAAGCACTACGACCGTTGGATGGACATCGTACGGTCACTGGAGCTAGAATCATTCATATTGACTAAGTTGACAAAGCCCTTCGTCCCCGTCAACTTAGTAGGCCCACAAGTCAGCCTCCCAGCAAGGTAGGTCCCAGCTAGCCGGGGGAGTATTCATTTTTTTGTGCATAATAAGAAGGCACTTCCGGTGGGTCCGAGCTGACAGCGGGGGGAACATTTTTTTCGCGAAATACGGTGGCCCGTCCGGTGGGTCCCAACAGTCAGGGGAAACAATTTTTTCGCAAAATACTGGTGGCCCGTCTGGTGGGTTCCCGCTGTCAGGTGGAGGAATAATTATTTTCCGCGTAATAAGGAGGCACTTCCTTGCGGCTGCCGTGGACCCAGCTGTCAGCCTCTCCATGTACAGTACTCTTTCGATGGAAGTCGGTCGTTGACCACATTGACCATGCCGCGCCGAGAGCACCACGGCGGTGGACAATGGCGAGGCCTATGAAGGGGACGACGCAGAGCCGTGCAAGACGCGACAGTGGATGCGGAGTACGAGCGTTCACTGGTTCGGCTACGGTGTGAGGCTGCCGTCGCCGCAGAATAACAGGGGGTGTGGGTGAGTGGAGGGATGGCCTGGCCAGTGGTGGGAGTAGTATGGGGGCGGTGAGGCCTCCGCGGTAGCATAGCCGACCACGGGAGGCAGGAGCATGCGGCACGACTGGCGCTGCTTTGGGCGGCTGGAGCAAGAAGACCAGAGGTTGAAGAAGCACTATGGCTGTTGGATGGACATCATACGGTCACTGGAGTATTGACTAAGTTGACAAAGCTCTCCGTCCCTGTCAACTTAGTAGGCCCACAAGTCAGCCCAACAATATGGTGAGTCCCACATAGCAGGGGGGGTATTCATTTTTTTGGGCGTAATAAGGAGGCACTTCCTTGCGTCCGAAGATATAGCTGGTGGGTCCGACCTGTCAGTGGGGGGAACATTTTTTCGCGAAATACAGAGGCCCTTCCTGTGGGTCCTAGCTGTGAGGTGGAGGAATCATTATTTTGCGCATAATAAGGAGGCATTTCCTTGCGTGCAGCCGTGGACCCAGCTGTCAGCCTCTCCACGTACAGTCCACTTCTGATGGATGTCGTTCATTGACCACGTTGACCAGGCCGCGCCGAGAGCACCAGGGTGGTGGACGACGGCAAGGCCTAGGAAGGGAACGACACGGAGCCAGGGAATACTCAGCAGTTGTTTCGCACGCGGAGGAGTATGAGGGTTTACTGGTTCGTCTACCGTCGCTGGAGAATAACAGCATGTGTGGGTGAGTAGAGGGATGGCTAGGCCAGCGATGGGAGTACGCTGGGTCCGTGAGGCCTGCGCGGCAGCATAGCCGGCCACGGGAGGAGGGAGCAGGCAGTCCCGCCGGCGCTTGTTTGAGCGGCTTGAGCATGAAGAGTAGAGATTGAAGAAGCACGACAGCCGTTGGATGGACATCCAACAGTCACTGCTCTCGTGTGTTGAAGAAGTTGACACGGTGTTGCGTGCGTGTCAACCTTTTTTTATGAAAGCATACGCGTCAACCTGTAGTAGGCGCACAAGTGAGCCTCAAATCTGTGGAAAACAGCATACAACCCATCTGCCATTATTTATAATAATGTACAGCCCATTTTTTTATTCTTAAGAATTTTTTGGAGCCCATCTTCTTTTTGTTAGCATCACACCCCATATTGTGGCCACGGTTAAAAAGTATACGAAATTTTGCATATGTCGGTGCGGTCAACTGTTTTTAATCCAGAAATATCGATTCACATTCAAACTATTTTGAAAAATAATTTATATAAATATAAAATCCAAATAATTGTCCACGCATAAAAATCAAAGGAATTTAAGATCTTATCATGAAAAAAATTGAAACTAATTCCCGGTTTGATGTGTTTTAAAAATGTACAGCCCATTTCTGGACAAACCGAATGAAACTCTCCTCGTCTTGAAAGATTTGCAGCCTAGTAGGGCCGATAAAGCAAGTAGGCCTTGTTTGGGTATTTCTCTAAAAAAATAGAACTGGGCTAGCCATTTTCAGCAAGAAAAAAACACAACTGGGCTCATGATGTGGTAAACATAAATAAAACCCTGGCACAGCTCCGTTATTACCCTGATCCATCGCTAAAACTAGTACAAATAACAACTGCTTGTTCCTCAAAAAAACTGTGCGACTTGCTGGGTCCCTAGTGTCAGCCGCTCGTAGTGTAATTCTCTCGTTTATTGACTACATTGACAATGGCGTGCGCCCCAGATGTCCAACCGTTAGGAGGAACCATATTTTTGGGCTTGTACTATAGATGCACTTGCTTGCGTACTGCCATGACGCTGGTGGGTCCCTACTATCATCCTCTCCATGTACAGTCATCTCCTTGTTCCTCTCGGTTGTTGACGACGTTGACAACATAAGAGGGCGGCGCACCGCGCACGGCGAGCGAACCAAGGCCGAAAGGCGGAGGACGACGGCGAGGCCTCGAATGAAACAAACAGGAGCCGTTGAAGATGCGTCGGTCCAGTCGCAGGCGGAGGGGAGTACGAGGGTTCACTGGTTCGGGCGCAGGTGCGTGTTGGGGCTGACATTGCCGAAGAATAACAGGACATGTGGGGGAATAGAGGGAGGGACTGGCCAATGTTGGAGGGTACGTACGGTAGGTCAGCGGAGGCGCAGCCAGCCATGGGAGGCGGGAGCAGGCGGAGCCGACGGGGTGGTTTGGTTTGGGCGATTGGAGAAAGAAGAAGACAAGAGATAGAAGATACACGAGAGATGTTGGATGTCAATCCAACGGCTGGTAGGCAGAATCGTTTGTTGACTGGCTAGTAAGTCGACACCACCTTGGATAGGCTATTTCCTCGCAGGTCGCAAATGTCAGAATCCAAATCTATCATGGTCATGCAGCCTTTCCTATGAAAATTTACAGCCCATTTGATGTACTAGTTCAAAATAAGTTTGTAGGTGCTGGTGGGGGCTAATCACTTGGCTTCTGTAATGCACAGTGAGCTCAAGCAGCCGGCGAGAGTGATGTTATTTCCCTTGGTTTGGATTTGTTACAATATTTCACTCTAAATTAAACGAATGGCAAGCCATTTGCCTTGTTTCAAAGAAAATATGACAGTCACAGCCGAGTTGAAAAGGGCAGGAACATCTAACTCCAGCTTACAAACTGTACAAAAGCACAAGGGTTAATTGTTCATCAGGTTTACAAAAAAATAGATTGAAAAGGGCAACAACATCTAACTCCAGCACTGTTTTCGGCAGTCACAGTCAAATGGATTGGTCAGGTCCATAGAATGAACATCCTGGGTCGTAAAATTTACTGGATTATGACCACAATATGTTGTAAATAGAAGCCCGACACGTTCAGAAGCTCTTTTGCCCACCTGAAACTCCTTTTTTTGCTCTTCGACAAACCCATCCGTCAAAACCATGCTGCTGATAAACTTAAGCTTGATGGACAATAGTAACCTCACATTCAGCAGGAAGAATGTGACAAATCTTGTGTTTGCATGGTTGGCTACATATCGTTCTAGCGTTATTGTCTTCAATCGAATCTCATGAGAAGTGAGAAAATCCCGATGCTTATGAATCCACCGATTGGTTATAACTTTCTTACCCCGTCCTATTGCCTAAATAGACATGAAGATTGAAAACAGTTAAGGTCTAAAAGAAGAGTGTCGAAAGAGCAACAGCTGAACGGTTAATTCTAGTACACTATATGCGGGCTTCCAATGTGCGTGAAATTATCACCTTTATATACAACTTCTCCACACATGGAAAGCATTGCAGCAAGCCAATAATCTTGTTCAGATCAAAACTATTCATTCGGATATATAAGATTTTGACAGAATCTAGCACCATTGATAGGCCATCCATGGGGAAACTCTTCATTGAGCATAGAACATAATATTAGTACAAAATGTGTACTCCAAGATGATATATAAATTATGCGCAGAAATTTAAAATGCATCTTATGGTTACAAGTGTAGATGATAATATAAAGTACCTAAAGAACTATGGAGCCAAACACCATATTGAAATGAGCACGGAGATCATGTATTACACCCAAGGTCTCCAGTTTAGGCGTAGAGAGGACGATTATTTGCAATGGTGAATAACTAGAATCAAGGATCAACCTTTGAAGTGAAGGGGCATCTTGGATGATGAGCTGCCTTCCGTCAAAAGAAATTCCAATTCTTACAAGGTTAGGCGACTTTATTTGGAGAAAACCGATTCTAACTGTGAAAACAAGCACCAAGCACTCCAGCGCAGGGCAACTGGAGTGGATGATGCTGCGCAATGAGGCCTCCGATATACGAACCCGCACAAGTGAAAGTTTCTTGAGAAATGGGAGTCGAAGGTTTAGTACCAGATTGTCTGGTAGGTAGCACTGCGCAAAGGTGGCGGTGTGGAGAGAGGACGAAAACCCCGACATGGACATTAGTGCTGAGGGCACAAGTTCATGGCGTTCGGTATGTGGTATGTGATTTCCAGGGGAATAGTAGAACTCAAGCAGCTGTAGTTCTGTGAATTCAGGGGATTCCATCTAGGCGTCCACCGTGCAGGGCATGGTATGCTTGCTCAGGTAGCATGACGGGATGCAGAGGCTTTGAACGGAGCCCTGGTGGGAGGAGATGATGGCTCTAGGGATTTCAAAATCATTGAAGAGAGATAGCTAATGACAGTCGAGAGTAAGGGGAACGGCGCGCCATAGAGGGCACCACCGAAATGAGAGGACTTGGGTGCGGCAGCAATCCTTGGTGGGGAGAAGCGAGATGATCTCCCCAACGATGGCGTCCGGGAGATCGCTGACGCGGTCCACCCGAGATTGTACGGGTTCCTAGGATCTGGTGGGGGCGGGGTCGCCGCTTCTCCCCGCGCTGCCGGGTGCGAGATCTACAACAGGCTTCGCCACTGGCGGGAGCCTCATCTTCTTGGCGCTGGGGTCAGCCGACTCCATTTTCCTCGAGGGCGTTGCGTCGCGCTCATGGATTTGAGCAGAGTAACGAATGACGAGCCTAGTTGTAGTGCGAGCGAAGAAGAAGGGGAGCTGGGGGTTTTCTGTAGGAGTGAGGAAGAAGGGGAGCTAGGGTTTTCTGTAGGAGTGAGGTGAGGAATTTGGGGGTACGAGTGGAGTGAGCTGACGTGAGGTGGGTGGGAGCAAGGAGGAAGAAGAGCACCCAGGTTTGGGGGGGGGGGTGCTGGGTGTGGGTAGCGCCTCTCATTCAGTAAACATATGGGCTTTTGAATTGATTTTACTATTTACTAGTGTGGATGGGCTATTTTGTCTTGGGACCCAAGAAACAATTACTACTAGTACAGTGGAGACACTCTACAGCTACCCAGAAAAACAATTACTACTAGTACAGTGGAGACACTCTAGCGCTTCTGGCTCCTCCTACGTCATTGAAACGTCTTCCTCTACTGAATGCCGTTATACTTTTGTTCACCGACATGCGGGCCATGCAGCGCACGGGCCCAAATGCCATCCACCAAATTAGAAGGCAGTATGCAGGCGGAGAGTCACCCCGGTCGTAGCGCGGCATTAACGAGCCATCGTATCACAAAACCCCACCTCCCCGCAGTCTAAGTTTGACGGACGAAGCAACCATCATTTCACTCTTTGCTGAATCCCCTTCTCCCTCACAGTCTTCAAGAAAGGCAACACTTGCATCTGCCACTGTTCATCTCTCTGAACGAAGGGAAGGTAAGTGGATCCGTGATGTTGGTATATTTTTGTTCAGAGGAAAAAAAAGAACTTTTGCAAAGCAGTAACCGATCCTCAATATCTTTTTTGTTTCATTGTCATTGCGATTGTGTTTTCCTTTTAGTGGACTCCTAGTATTCGTTAGTTTCATGATGGACCAAGGAGAACCAGGCAAAGATCTGCCGATATTGGAGCAGACGCGGGAGGCTGATCCCCATGAGACAGAGAGCTCCAAGAAGATGGAGGCAACCACCAAGGCGACCCCAGATACTGAGATGGTCAACGCCCCGTTTGAGGTTACAGCCCCCGTGGCACTGCAGGAGCAGTTTTCCCCCTTCGAGGATGTGCACCCCCAGCTGAGCTGCCCAAGGTGATTTCCTTCGTTGCCGATCTCGATTACGGTTTTTCATCTAAGTATGTGGTGATTTTTTTAGAAAAGGAAGTATGTGGTGATTAATAATGCAAAATTTTATTAGCTTCGATGCCATGGTATACGTAGTGGTTTAAATAACTTGTGTTTCTTATACTGAAAAGTAATTCAAAATTTGTTTCTGTTTCAATTAGAGCCCTGATGCAGACAAGGATTGTGTGGTTGTACATGTCACTCGCTATGAGGCGGACGACCTGAATATACGCACTGGGAAAACGGAGTTCTTAGGCTGTTGGATCCTGGAAGCCATTTGCGGTTATACCAATGAAGAGTTGTATTCCAGCCTCATTGTTGTCAGGTGTGTTGTCCAGGGTGTACTGAAGCAGAAGAAGTTCAAAGCTACTCCTTCGTTTGTGAGGAATACTGTTCTTGTCAAGCTTACGTGGGAAGATGATGTGGCATGCCTCCACAAACAAGTTTATGAGTGGCAAGGCCACAAGGTTGTCTTCATGAAGGTTCACAGGATTGAGCTGCTGCGGGACGTCCTCGATGATGTTCATGGCAAGGTCCGTCTTGTGTCCAGCCCAAATTAGATCGAGGCATGAAATAGTTGCCCCAGCTAGTGTTTAATAGTAGTTTGGATTGTGTCTAATTATCCGAACCTTGCATGTTATCGACCCCTCTGGGGCTAGTACTCTATTTGAATCCATCTATGGGAACTGCTGCTACTTTTGTGTGCCCATGAATCATGTGAGAACCATCGTAATTGTTGCCGAAATAGATGCGCCCTCACCAGTTTTTTCATGAATATGGCATGGTAAGACATAAGTTGTCACGGTTTATCATACGAGCAGTGTGTGTTTTGATGAAATAGAGCACTCATTCGAGAACCGTGCGCTGACGTATACATAAGTACTTGTAAACACTGTTGGTGCTACCCCACTTGTAAGCAGTTGTGCAAAACACGGCACATTGGCTCAGCTCGCTTCAACACTAGGCTATCGACCAGCTAACTATCAACAATCTGCTGTCTGACATATAAGCAACTATGTATCTTGTTATAGTGGTTCATGCAGTTAATTGAGGCCACAATGTAATAAATTCCAAACATTCACACGCTAGTCCAGCGCTCATGTGGAACACTCACATTAAACTCGTCTTTATAAAAAACTTGAAAAGCATAAGTTAAGCAATTTTATACATCTCAATGATTCATAGAACATAACAAACATATACTAGTTCACAGCAAAAGACAAAGTTGTGAGAAGGTTTACAAATCAGGAAAAAACAAGCAAGGCTTCTCTCCGAGCAAAGGGCCTCCCGGCAGGCTTAAATTTCATGGAGTTCACTCTGGTTTTTTCTTGTTGCCACCATTCAGGGTTAGGTTCTCTCATTCCAGAATAACCAATTATAATTCTGGTCTCAGCTGGAATGCTGAACTGAACCATGCAGTGTACTGACCAGCTGAAATGCTTCTGCATTCCACTAAATTTAAGCACCGCTATTTGCAGAAATAAGCAGACCACAATGCCTCTTGTCCGTGCACCTGTCCAAAAAACCGCCATGCAGCCGTGCCAGCTAGTCCTTGGTCCATGGATGAACTGGTAGAAAGTGCATTCCGGACTAGGATGCAGTTGTTTCTGCTCGTCCCTGCACTGCAACCAGGAAGTAAAACGTACGAATCAGCTTCTTTTAGATTGCGTTGGTCATTCTACCTTAGTTACTACCAATGTAGGGATACCTTGAAGACGGGAGGTTAGACGACGGCAGCGAGGGATAGCCATCTCATTTTGCGCAGTTGTACTAAAACTGAGGTGTGTGATTTTGATTGCGTGGATAGAAACGATACGAAGACAGACATCCTGAAACGATATGGAGATAGACATCCCTGTTTGTGCAAATAAGAAATACGGTTATTTAAACAGTGACAGATATTACTACTTTCCCCCTTTTCCTCTTAGAACCAAGTCCTAGATTCATGCTACAGCTTTCCCACTTTCTTCCCTGTTTGAACCAACACTTTGAGTTGACTGTATGAAATAGCTTTACTTCTAATCTACTACTACTATAATGCGGCAGTTTTGAAATTGGATTTACCACTCCATCTTCGGTTCTCCCGCCCAAACAAGCATTGGCTCAAAATCCACCGTTCATTTCCCCTCTCATGCATATCACTGCCGTCCATCAAACAAAGGATGACATGATCTGACGGCTAAGAGCTGCCGGATTCGCTCCCACTCCTTGTGCACATGGCCGACTCTGCTCTCCAAGTAAACAAATAAATAAGTCCCCGTTGAACCTGGATTGCACCTACTGAAGTTGAGAAATGTCTATAAACTGCTGCCACCTCCTCACATGCAAGTACGACAAGTTGGCAAATAGCTAGCACATTTTGGTTCCCCGTTGTCACCTGGGAAATAAACACTCTACTACTAACTTATTTTTTTAGATTACTGTAAAAATGGATTTTTTAGATGCCGCTATACTTCAAAGTTTACACTGTTCACATAACATAACATTGCATGGCTGATGCTAGCTAAAGTTTTATTCTGCTTCATCGAGAAATGTAATATTTTTATTATTCGCAGAAAAAGTGTAATATTTTATTTCAGTCATACATAAGCTATACCTCAAGCTAATACAGGACATGAGTGTCTGTCAGACCTAAATGACTTATTTAGTTGCACAAAATAGTCCATAAACATGCATGTAAACCGTCAAACAACTCTGGAACTATACATCAGTGGAACCCAGGAAACATCATATAATAAACTACAACTTTTATCTTGTAATCAAATTCTTACTTGGAACTCAGTTTGATTTGTGCAAGTGATTTGCTTCTTATTTCAGAATAGTCCTTAGATCATGCAAACAAACACACTATGATATCTACTCAAGATACGAGTACCCATTTCTCTCTCTAAAAAGAAGGTATATGAGTATCTATCATACAGAACATACGTGCAAAGCACGTGCCTTAGTAGAAGTCTAGGTGGCTTTGGAACAGCGGACGGAAGTAGAAAAGGATCCACAGGAAGGGAGCTGGGGCAGTAGAGCAAGGCGGGTTTAGAAGGAATATATAGCTGAGGGTTGTCGGCATGTCGCAAAGACGGTGTCGGGAGGCCGCATCTTGGCCACAATACCGCAAGGAGGAAGAAGGGGTCGGAGGCCCTCCCGAGCTGGCGCTCTCTCGGAGAGAACGGCCCGGCCGCCGATCGAGACGCGCGGGCAGTTGCTGGTCTCCTCCCTCGCCGCCAACGACAGCGTGAACGATGCACCTACACCCCTGCCCCGGTCGAGGTTGTCCGGCCGGATTTATGACCAGCCCTGAGCTGAGAGAGAGTGTGGCCACCTATGTGTTGCTTAGATCTGGAGAGCATGAGAGAGTGAACAAGAGGAACCCTAGTAAAGCAAGTGCTAAGGCTCTTGCTTTTATATATAGTGGAGTGATTTTGTTGTACCAGCTTCAAAAAAATGCACTCCTACATGTACCCGCGAGTGGGTGTGAGAGAACTAGTGCGTGCGTGCACCGCTTCTCTTCATGAGAGTACAATATACTATGCCCAAAGAACGTTCGCCGCAAGAGTAATAGTACAAGTGTGTGACGTGTGAGCTAAAAAATGTGCACGCTGTCTTTTGTTTTTTAGAAGTTCTGAGGGTAGGGTGTGAAGAGCACATATGTGCGTGACGTCTACCTGCAGATAGACGGTGGGTGCGACGTGCGAGTCTGCGAGAGGACTCAGGAGAGTCGTGACTCGTGAGGGTGCGTGTGCGTGAGAGAGAGGGGGGCACGTATCAATGCAATGCATGTGTCCGTAAATCATTATCTGACAAACGTTCGCCACAAGCCTTTTCCTGACGAACGCCGTAAGGACCGTTAGATCGGCATCCGACAGTGTCAGTTTTGCCATGTCATTTAACAGAACAGCCACTCCTCCTACACACAAATCTTCCACGTGAGTGTTAGCAACTACCGTATGCTCCCTCCGTTCCGAAATGCAATGCATATAGCTTTATTGAAAATTCGAACCTCGCAAACTTATACCGAGTTTTCGTGTACCAAATTGCACATGTAGAATACCATGTATATATCATTTCATTCATCTTCGAGAGGTAACTATAAAGTTGGGTGAGGAGTCTACAAAGAAAGACCATCGTATCACCCGCAGCAATTTCAAGCATCCTATAGTGTCGAGGAATATCATAGGAACTCTATATGATATGATTTTTATAGGATTTTTTCCTTTAGAGCCAATTGGTTCATAGAAATAGATTCATATACTCCACATTTCAAAGGAAATAAACATGATATCATTTCTATAGCTTTAGAGCCACTTGGTTCATATGAATGGATTCCTCTACTCCCTTAATTTCAAAGGAAAATAAACATTAGCACATATTCAATAGAAAAGTTCCTACGATATGAACCAAATTACATCTCTTTTCTAATCCCTCCTCATAGGAATTGAGAAACATGTCATCTCTAGATTCAATAGAAAAGTTCCTATGATGTGAACCAAATGACATCTCTTTTCCAATCCCTACTCATAGGAATTGAGATGCTCCATGTCATCTCTTTCCCTACAACTTCCATGTATACATCTTCTATTCCTAAATAGATAGTACAACCCACTAGTAGCTTTTTTCCAAAACATGCAACTATGGCACAAGGACTATATAGTGTGCCAATAACTTTGAAAGATGGTCGCTGGATGAAGCTAACCTGACAGTGCAAAGATAGGCAAATCCGAGCACTACTGGCCGTTGGATATCATCAACATTCCACCAGATCTGTCACATGTACAATTTAGAAGACTCCATGGTTGAACTTAAGCATAATGCAGAAACCTCAAAACACAAGCACTTCTCCTTTGTTCTAGAATCTTCTGTATCATAATTGATTATTATTTTTCTAAATGAATTGCCATTATTTGTTTTTTACTTTATGATTTACTCCCTCCATTCCAAAATAGATGACCCATCTTTGCACTAACTTTGTACAAAGCTAGTGCAAAGTTGGGTCATCTATTTTGGAACGGAGGGAGTACAATGAACAACCCCATGAATCTTAACATTTTTATAAAACTTATTGATTTTGAATGAGATGAACTATAAGAACTAAACAAACATCTGCATCATGCATATATGACTCAAAGCTTTACATGCTATAGTGTGTATTTATTCATAATTTGGTTTCGAAATCTCATGCGTTCAATACATGTGTACCTTACTAGTTTTGAGTAGAGTAGCAAATTTCACGCGGTAGGCGGCGGGGCAGTTCCGCCTAGTCAGTTCGATAGAGACACGAGAAGACGAGGGAGCAGGCTGCTGCAAACGTAGGGTTGTGTGATTTGGCAGCGAGTTACTGCTGGACAGGTGGGGCCCCATGATTTGACTTGCCATTATCATTTTAACTACGGCGCTACGACCGGTGTGAGTCTCCTAGATTCCTGACCACCTCCATACAGGTGCCTCTCCAAATGCTCCACCATGTAGTAGAGGCTGGCTCTTGCATGAGAGCCCACTTCTCCACTTTTTCCTTGCCTCTCTTTCCTCCACATATGCAAAAATGCCATGTAAAGCGCACTATTGTACTTACTTTCACTTGCTCCTACAGGTGCTTAAGCTTGCCACATAGGCATAAAGTCTGATGTGGCAAGTTAATCAAGAAGAGAGAGACTAGTTTGGTGACCCAAGGAAGAAACGGTGCTAAGCGCGTGTACCTAGGTGAAAAGACAATTTTGAGTCTATAGCTAATTAAATGAAGCAAACTTAGCAACACCATTTCATTGGAAGAGGTCACTCCTTGGCAAATGCAATAAATACACGCTCTTAGCACCGTTTCTTCCTTGAGTACGAAGAAAGAGGTAGAGAGGAGTAAAAAAAATACACTATAGCCAACCTTGTTGTAGTATGAGTGACTAAGTGATGACTATGTATGACATGCCACATCAGATAGCCTAACGCACCATGTTAAATCTCCAAGGGCGCGACCGTGCGAGCGACGCAATGGTCGTGGTAGGCGCAACCATGATACGGGCTGCTGGCAGCCCTTGGATCTGAGATCAAACGGTCGCATGCTAGGTTGCTGAAAATTTGCAGAATAACCCTACATGATAGGATATTCACCCATAGGTCTAGAATCACGCCATGCAACTGTTCGATCTCAGATCCAAGGGCTCTCGGAAGCCCGTATCATGGGAGAATGGAAAGCCACTACCCTGCCGTTCGCACGCTGGCAATTCGCTCCTACTCGTCCCCGCACATCCTTCAATACTACGGCGGTTCGCTCCTAGTCGTCCCGTCCATTCACATTACGGCAGTTCCACTAATCCTAACCCTCCTCCCAAATCCATGGCATCCCAAATCTCCACGGTCAGCGGTGAGTACAAGGTTAGAACCATCACAGGCGATGAGTTCGATGTCATCTACACCCGTTCTTCCACGATGGTGAAAGGATGCCTTTCTCGCTTCAGACGCATGTTCGAAAACTCAGATGATGAGTGGGTCGCTGGGCTAGATGTTGAGTACACCACAGTCCTGGGACGAGAGAAGGATCTAAAGGACGAAGAGAGGAAGAAGCCCGCCATGATCCAGGTTTGCGTACATAATGTTTGCTTGGTCTACCACATATTCCATGCCGACGTTGAGTGCCAGGATTTTAAGAACTTCCTCGAGAGCAACCTAGTCAAATTCGTTACCGTAGACTTTGGTAACGACAAAGAAGTCCTGCGTCGGATAGGCCTCGTTGTAGGCAACACCTTCGACCTCCAGAAGAATCGGCTAGTGTCCTCTCGTCAGCCTTCAATGCTGACCCTGGCAGGAGCCATGGTTCATCCTTCGTACGGTAAACTGGAGAAACCTCATTACACGTTTCGTCGTCATGCATGGCAACGGAATGTACTAGATATAGACCACATCCACTACGCTGCAATGGATGTCTACCTTTGCTTCAATATCTACAAGGGTTGGGTGAAGAGCAACAACCAAGTGTGCGGTTCAAGCAAAGAAGTATCGGCCAAGAGGAAGAGGGACAAGGACGAAGTCGAGGACATGGACGTGGACGAGGACTCCGAGTAAGGTGGTAGTGTCATTGCTCATGGTGGTTCTAAACTTCTAATGTAGTGTCTACCGGATTAGTTGCATAGTTTAATTTCAGGTGTGCTTAGCTTAATTTGAGGGGTGTGTTGTGCTGAGCCCCCAGCAGAACTATGTTATGTTTCTTCTTGTTACTTTAACTCTTCAGTATGTACATACTACTAGTATTACTTTAATAGAATTTAGCACCCCAATTAAGCACGTACTAGCTTTTTTAATAGTACTATATGCATAATTTGGCGACGAGCGCTCTCTATATGTACCACCTGTTTTTTTAATTTCAATTTTTGCTCCATGGCGCAATCCATTGATAGTACTACTGTACAAAAGTATACATTTTTTAAAAGGCTAGAGTACTGTTCATAACATATATAGCTAGTTAAATTCTCAACCTATAACGACGTGCATGCCATGTAGTAAACCGATACGGAGGAAGTATAGTAAAAATGAGGTGATTTTACCGAGCGATCGGCGGGGGAGCATGGCCTGTCATGCGGTCCCACGTGTCATGATGTACCAAGGCGATGCGCATGTCCCTCTTGAGGCAGAAGCAATACTAGTACGTGGTTTGAGATGATGGCGAACCGAAGTGTGAAATAATGGTTGCTTCGTCCGTCTTGGAAAGTGTGGCATTGTGATTTGACGTCTCATTGCTCATTACTACTACTGGGCCGGTACGAGTGGGGTGCATCCCCCCTGCTATTCTGCACTGTTATTTGGTGCTTGACACGTCGACCCGGTTGCTATATGTCCCACATGTCGGCGACAGGAAGTACAAAATTCATGAAAGG
This sequence comes from Triticum dicoccoides, assembly GCF_002162155.2. Classification (NCBI taxonomy): domain Eukaryota; kingdom Viridiplantae; phylum Streptophyta; class Magnoliopsida; order Poales; family Poaceae; genus Triticum; species Triticum dicoccoides. Next base: position 453,232,432 of record NC_041382.1, on the reverse strand, counting down.
GAGCATCGACGGAGGAGTATACTACATAATTCATGAAAGGGAGCGACTTAGTTTTGGAAAAATCTATTTTTACGGAGTATGTACCCACTAGGGTTTATAGGGCTCATCTAAAAAACATCCGTTTTTCCGTTTGATAAGTCTCAATTCTACTATACTAGTAGTAGTACCATAACATGTTGGATTTCGAGGTGCATTAGATACCCGACGCAGGAAGTGTCAAGAGGAAACTAACCAATGCATGTACAAGTTCATGGAAATTTAGTGGTCATTCATGCATTTGTTCTAATTAATGCCTCGGTAAACATAACTTCTTGAGAAAAACGAGCGTACTAATTACTTGTGCAAACTACGAAATTAATTCGACCACTCACCGTCTACCTTGGTTGGAGAGATTTTGAAATTGAGCCATAAACTGGAAAGGAGGGAGTAGTAACTTTTGTCTCGATTAATATTTGTGGCCTTGTATAGATGCAAGATGTATTTTTTATAGTGGCCTTGTATAAGTAAATGGAAGGAGTACTAACCAAAGTACGTAGTAGGGACGAGGAGTAAATGGAGGGAGTAGTAAAATTTTCTCCTCGTGCTGCGAGCCACCACACGCGTGGGAGAGGGAGCGGGCGTAAGGCGTAGTAAGAAAGCTTCACCTCATCCTGCGAGCCACCGCGCCCGTGGGCGGGGGAGACGGCGTACTAAGCAAGCTTCTCCTTGTTCTGCGAGTTGACGGGACACATCAAAAGTACTCCAGTGTATAGAGCCTTGCCTCTAAGGTAGGCCCCACATGGTTTGCCTCTTTTTTAATTTAACATAACGCGTCAAGTCGCAATTTGTTTGTTCACCCGTGGTCGACGATCCTCCCTCCACCAAGTGGACAACCAGTACACGTGCCAAATTACCATGTGGGCTGCGTTTTTCATACAGAAATGAGCTCCACCGTGTACCCGCGCGGGTGTGGTTGGGAAAGAGACAGGAGTACGTGCGCTGTGCGTGCACCTCTTCTCTTTGTGCACGTCCCCCACCTACGTGGGTGTGTGAGAGAGAGATACAAACCTAGACATAATGCACCGTCCATCCCCATGCCTCCACCCAGTCCGACCACCAGTCACCACCACGCCCCACTCCTCCTCACCTTATCTCTCATCTTTCTCCCTCCATTTTTATATACAAGGGGCCACTATCAAAATTACAATTTGCAGATATACAAGGCCACTCACACTAATCGATGCAATATTAATGGTGTTTGCCTCGTGGTACTAGCAAAGGAGGGCATTAATTATCCCTTGCATGCATGCGGGAGTTTGTAAAAAAATGCATCTTGATGTTCCGTGCAATGCACGGGCATCTTGCTAGTCCATGAAAACAACACATGGCAAAATTCCACGGCGAACGAGGGATTTGAATCTATTGGGAGGGGCTATTTGGATCTTGCCCGGGGTAGCCAAAATATTGGCGACCCTTTTGTCCACCGGTGCCTTTGCCACCGATGAACGAGGAATGGCTCGGGTGCTCAAGCTGTCATGCATCCTCCAGCGCGCACGTTGGAGACGAGCTTGCACGAGCTGTGTTTTTTTTGTCCCACAACGTCGCCCGAGTCGCCCGCAGACCGACCGGAGACCCACAAATTATGCCATCCAACCATAGCCGCACACATTATGATAGCAACTCAACCAACCGGACGAAATTCACGCAAACACGTAGACAAACTGATATTTCATATAAACAACGACGGAAATCATATAAAATACTAGATTTTCATACAAACATGACGGATTTCATTACATTCAAATGAACTACGCGGTGCTAGTTCTGGACAGCACAGGTATATAATACCTGGCCTAAATGGTCGACCATCGATCGGTTTGTGTTCCTCATGTCCGGCGGCACGATCACTGGACTGCCGGGAGCCCCGGAGGTATATGTTTCAGCACAAAGGATGGCTCGCTTCCCCACTGCCCAACTGATATCATTGGCTGGTGCCGAAGATGATGGTGGCCGGCACCGGTTCGAGTTCATCACCGACCACTACTTTGCCATGGCCGGCACCGGCTCGAGTTCATCCTAACATTCCCCTCTTCCGTGGAGCCTATGGGGGGTCTACGAAGGTCCTGGCAAAAAAGGATCCGGCAAGACACCTGTTGTGTACGCCGGCATCGCCTCCGTGGTGGCCTTCATGGGACCCAAGTGGCGGCGGCCTCCCGTGTTCTACTTCTCCTCGATGATGGCGGCGGACGCGGAGGCGCTGGCCACCGACTCATCACTCTCCGCGCACCCGGCTTCTGTCACTGCTTGCATGGCGTGGCCACCTGCATGGGAGTCTCGACCACAAAAACGGGAGACGCGGTATGAGGCGGTGGCGTGGACGGCAGCAACGACGCCCGTGCGCCGCTCCTCGTCGAGCTGGCCTGGAGCGGCGAGTTGTTGAACCGCGCGCCGGCTTGGGGTGGCAACTGGCTCCGTCGGGCGAGGGGAGGGAGGTGGATCAGCGAGCTGCATAGCTCGTATCCGGCGGGCTACCCAGCCGGCTTGGATGCGAAATAACTACTCTTCGTAAGCCATTGTAAGAGTGGACAAAATGGTGGAGGAGATAGGGGAGCGGCAGAGGTGTGTGATTCTTGGCTGGCGTTTGGCCTCGTTTAAATAGGAGATTAAATAGATGGCGGACGGGAGGAGCTCGGCCGGCGTTGCATTTAACGCCGACCCGGTCATGAACGGACGTGTGTCCAGAGTGGGTTTCTCGGCTTCCACACGGGCGGGTTTTATGGAGGCGTTTGAATGCGGCACGGAGGTGTGTTCAGCCGGGCGTGCCGCGAGTGGCGCCCTCGACTCTGACCTAGGACACCGCACCGTTCTTCCACTGACATGTGGGCTCTTTGGGTGCATGGCATGCATGTCAGTGACCCAACGCAGGCAGCGCACACCAGAGGAACCTTTGGTGGGCCAGGGCGGTCAGAAGCGGGCTTTTCATAAACCGATGATTGTTCATTGAGTGTGACCTCATCTTTTTCATGTAGATAGGCCTACTGTTGATAGCCCGTTCGATACGTTGTGATTCATAAAGACCGCTGCAAACATCAATGTTCTGCTTATCACAGATAAGATTGATTAATACTCGTAACAATCCATGTCCTTAACAAAGGGTGCATGCACGTATAGGTTGAACGTGTGTCTTGCATCGTGTGCCGAGTGCATGCAGGAGTGCGAGTGTTGTGTGCGTGCAAGGGTATGTTTCAGTGTTGCATGCATGGGTGCGTACGTGCGTGTGTTCGTGAGTGCATGTGTACGTGTCAGTGTTGCACGCCAGCATGCGGGCGTGTGTACGTGTCAGTGTTGCACGCCTACATGCGTGCGTGTCTTGTGTGCGTGTCTTGCGTGCGTGCATGTGTACGTGCGAGGTGAGGCTACACATCAGTCGACTGACTTTTTCATCTCTGGTCATTAGATTTTCTAGCCGTTGGATACGAATCAAGGGCCTCCAGTTTATCATCAAACTCCACCCCCTAAGCCGCCAGCTACCACCGGCCGAACCGCCAGCCCCCGCCACCCGCGGCCAGCCCGCCCTCCCCGAAACCACTCCCCACCGCTGGTCCACCGCCGCACCGGCCATCTCTCTA
>NC_041382.1:453201590-453228466 GCF_002162155.2 Triticum dicoccoides | reverse complement strand
TTTCTTCTGGGATCCCCACCCCACCGCCCAATGAACGCCCCCCAACCGCCGATGACTGCCAACCAGAGGTCTCACGACTTCGAATACCCACCAACGACTAATTTATTACCATTTCTATCCTTCATATACGCGCTAACGGGTGGGCCCTATGGTAATGTGCGCTGCTGAATGTGGACCGTTTGACTGGTCAATTGATCGTGTTATCAACAAATTACGGAGCTGCATGGTGAGCCAGTGACCGTATGATCACCCTAAAATGTACTCCTATTTTATTAACACAGTACAGACTCAAACTACCATTTCTTTCTTTCATATACGGGCTGATAGGTGGGCCCCACGGTTACGCGCCCTGATGGTGCAACACTAGTTGCGCCTCATGGAACGTTTGACTAGTCAATTTATTGTGCCATCAACAAAATACGGAGTTGTACGGGTGAGCCAGTGACCGTATAATCATGATATGTATTTGTTTAACACGGTACAGACGCAAGGGCTCATATATACGCGCAAGCACTCACCGCTATAAGCACACACACGCGAACCCTACCCCTATGAGCACCTTCGAGAGAGTGGGCCAGCATATATGATCTTGAGATTTTACGAAGTCACCATAGGTGCCTCGTAGTTGAGTGGAACGTCTCCTCCCACTGAACGTACGTCGCCGGAAAATTCTGAAATTAACACAAGATAAATGCGAGCACCGGGACTTTAACCTTGGTGGGCTCGAGAAACCACTGTCCTCTAACCATCCAACCACATGTTGGTTAGCACGACAAAATGTATGTGGTGACCGTGATGAGCTTATTCTGAAGTCCAGTGACCATATCATGCTTTCGCTTCAAATACAATGATTGTAAGTGTCGTCAACAAAATACGGAGCACGCATCAAATGCAAAGTCTGTCAGTGTCATCAACAAAATATGGAGACGTATCGTGAGCTAGATACCATTGTACTATTGTATATTCTTATTTTCTTAGTGGCCGATTGCGTGTGTGGTGTGGTGGGCACATCATTTCTAGTTGTGGTGGGTCAACATGAAGACTCATGGATCGGTTCCATCCTGCGCCACATATAGGTTGGACCGAGACGTGTTATATGAAGACCCATGTGGAGGACTCGGCGTACAACACGAAGCTACCAGAGTCGTGGAGGACTCTATCCCCACTGGTGATAAGCCGACTATATATGATTTGTAACCCTAGGCCCTTAGTATGTTATACAAGCTTGGGGGCTAGTTCGTCGATAGTATACACACACGCACAATGTCTGGTATTCATGTGTACTTTGTACACACCCCTATCACTAATATACAGTACCAGGAGTAGGCTCTTTCTTCAACTACAATTGAATTCTAGCATGTGCATGTGTTTATTTCATATTATCGACCATAGAGTGAGAGCAGTTTGAAATACAGGCAATGGATGCTTTTGCAATTCATATATAAACATTAATTAGTGCACTCCATGTTGTTAGTGTGAAGCACTTTATACATTTGTCACTTGCATGGATACATTCCAAATTGCTAGCTACGAAATAGAATACGTGTCGAATTCAACATAAAGGGGGTTTCGAAGATTCGAATTCATAGGAAGTGCATTCATCTATTTGAACCTGAGATAATGGCATTTGTAAATCAGACGTAAAAGGGGGCATCAATCTTTGTTGTGAGTTTGAACATGCTATATATATTCATACGCATATCTAACTTTTTTTTGCAACCAACGAGATTATATCTGGAACCATGCATGAACTGAGGTAAGTTGCATATTTTTTTAATATATACTCGTGTACAATGTATATTCAAATGTACCCCCTCCATTCCAAAATAATCGTAGCTTTAGGATTTTCAAGAGTAAAGATTTGTGAAGTTTGACAAATCCTGAAAGTTCAATTCAAGAGAACCGAAAACATTAATGCTTCTGCTCCCAAATATTGAACGAAGCGCCAAATAGGCCTCTGGTCACCCGAAACCGCGCGAGACTAATGTTTTGGCGGTAGGAAATTACTGTCCTGACTCTGGCCCGTGTAGCCTATCGGCCCGATGTCCAAAGGTCTAAACCGGGGTAGGTTTGTAACTTCACCAAGACGCCAGAGAAGCATTCATACGCCATGGGCGCCTACCCATGCGCTCGGCCAAATCTATCCCGCCCACATTTGGGATACCTGACATGACTGTCCTACCCCCAACCCGCAATATGTTCGAAATTTTAGATGGGGGGAAAGTTTGTAACTTTCCCCAAATTTCAAACAAGCGCGTCTCAAACCGAAACATTGTTCCCCCTTAGTTCCCCGCCTCCCTCCGTTTCCCCATTCATACTCCATGGGCGCGAAAACACCCTCTCCACCAGCCGCGAAACCCCAACCTCCTCCGTCCTCCACCCCATAGCGGCCGATCCACCGCCGCCCTCCTCCATCATGCCGGAGCCGGTACCCTGACGTCGTCGTCCAACGCAACCGCAACCGCAATACCCTCAAGGACTTAGCAGCTGAGACCGAGGCAGAGCTGCCTCCACAACGCCGACGCCGACGTGCGCCGTACCAGAACCACTCCGACCACGCCGTCCTGCGCCTCACTGCTGCGGCTCCACTGTCGCAACCGTCCACCGCACCGGAGTTGTTCCCGCTACGCCGTCGTTCGCCGCCTCGGATCTGGTTCCCCGCTGCCGACAGACGGCCACCGCACCACACTCAACAACTTGGCCATGGGTTCATCCAAGGCTGCACCGTCCTCCACAACTTCTGGTTTCCGTCGAACAACAAGAAGATCATCGGAAAAATAGAAGGAGGACACAACACTGTCAGCAGAAAGAGGTACTCCTCTTCCCTTATTCGTGCAAATCCTACGTCTCCGCTCACACCGTATTCATCCCATGAAAGAAACTAGTTGAGAGCTTCTTACTGCATCTTCTTCGTGATACTAAATGCACAAGGTTTCCTCCCTTTTACTATTTCACCTTTGCTAGAGGTCAGTAGCCCTCCTGGATTTCAATTCAGGGTCAGTCGAACCGCAATTAAAAGAAGCAGCACCCGCTTAGGCGCGCGGAGCACCTAGTCCATCTGTTCCCTGGGGAACCGGCGCATCGGTGTCTATCATAGGGGTGTGGGGCGCAGGAGCTGCTTGCGCCCGATCTGGAGGTCGGCGGGGCTTGAATGGATGGCCGGGGGACGGTGCCAAGCACGGCGGTGCGGTGAGGTCGAGGCGAGGGCGCAGGCAGGGGAGGAATACTAGGCCGGTGGTTGCTGGCGTTTTTAGGAAGATCGTCAACACTGACTCACTGGAGGTAGATGAAGGCGATCTGCCCGTTCTTTGTACATCGGACGGTGCAGAAAAAATGGACTGGCCTATTTGCTTTCAGTCGACTGTTATTTTCGTAGAATCCTGTAGTAATTTAGTGTGCCATGCATGTTGTAGAGCTAACATATGTCTCCCGTCATTTATTTCTCACCGACCTGCTATCTGCTACCTTTACACTGTACTAATTGTGCACACACTTCACCCATACTCACACTATTGTTTTTTTATGCATGGGTATTTCAAACTCCGACGCAGTGTTGATGAATGCAGAAAAGAAAAGACACAACTCGCTCCCGTGTAATTCGAAGATAAGCACTAAGTGTTCCAGTGCTCTAACAGGTGCAGTGTCAGCAGTTGGAGATAGTAAACGTAGCTCTGCAGTTGATGATCTCAATTGCCACACACAACCATCCCTGGTGCTTTCTTTAACTTCGCGCTGTCAAATGTGGTTGCATGTTGCATATGGTGTCTAGCTTGTATTGCTTCCAATTTGGTTAAATTGCATCTGCTTACTTTACACATCATACCTTTGATAATGGCATGCCTTCCTATTTTTGATACATACTACATATGTCTATTAACCATGTTCGTACATCAAACTAATGCTCTTTTGTATCCCTCATCAATCACTTATGATGAGACAGTCACCCGGGTGGGTTTCTGTGAGACGCCATACTCGTTTAAAGAGTGCAGTGTCATCCTCCCCACATGATTCTTAAGAAACAGTAAGGCTAAATGAAGATAGTCAACGTAGCTCTCTAGTTGATCACCGCAATTCCCCCACACCACCATCGCAGGTGCTTGCTCTTACTTGGCAGTGTGATATGTAGTCTTCGTCTTACATGAAAGTAGTGTTCGTCAGTATCATGCATCAATGAGTTCTGAAGAGCAAATTTTATTCCTTTTTCTTGTGGGTTTGACTTGACAAGGCAAAATCAAGAAAGAGGAAGGAAAATAGTAAGGAAGGCGATGATGGTGGTCCTCTGCAGCAACGTAAACGGAGCATCTATACCGATCTCCTTGTACTGATAGTGCATTAAAAGGTCCAAGTTTCCGCTCCCCTACTCCACCGTCCGAGGTGCTTGCTCTAACTTGGCAGTGTGATATCTGGTTGCATGTTGCATATGGTGTCTAGCTCGTATTGCTCCTAATTAGTGTAAACTGCATCTGCTTAGCTTACACATGATACATGTGAATATGACACGCTTTCCTGTTTTTGGTACATACTATATCTTATGATAAGGCACCTTTAAGTCACCACTGTGATATTGGTTGTGTCTTGCATATGATTTCTAGCATGTACTGCTTCTAATTTGTTGAAACGCCATACAATTTGAACTTGGCAGAGTGATATTGGTTGCAACTTTCATATGGTGTCTAGCTTGCACTGCTTCTAATTTGTTGAAATGCCTTCTGCTTAGTTACCACATCATAGGTGTGAATATGTCACACCATCCTGTTTTTCATACATATTCCATCCTCGCATCATGTGTTTGCCTTTCATCCGAGTAGTGTTCATCAGTATCATGCATGAATGAGTTTTGAAGAGCGAATTTTATTCCTTTTTCTTATCGGTTTGACTTCACAATGCAAAATCATTACAGCTGAAGGAAATTAGTCCGGCAGTGGATGATGGTGGTCCTTCGGAGCAACTCAAACAGGGGGTCTCTACAGATTCTACTCCGCCATCCTCCCAACAAGATTCACAAGACAACACAAGGCTGGACAGTCAACGTAGCTGTGTAGATGATGAGCACATCTCCCCTACTCCACCATCACAGGTGCTTGCTCTAACTTGACACTATTATATGTGGTTGCATGTTGCGTATGATGTCTAGCTTGTATTGCTTCTAACTTGAATTGCATCTTCTTACTTTACACATAATGCCTGTGAATATGACACGTGTTCCTGTTTCTAGAACATACATGTACATGATGAGCACATCTCCCCTACTCCACCATCACAGGTGCTTGCTCTTACTTGGAACTGTTATACGTGGTTGCGTTTTCCGTATGATGTCTAGTTTGTATTGCTTCTGATTATGTTGAATTGCATCTGCGCAGCTTACAACTTATACCTGCAACGACCACTTACCCATAAGACACATTTAACTTGGGACTGTGATGTAGGTTGCATCTTGCATTGTCTTCTAGCTTGTACTGCTTCTAATTTCTTGAAATGGCACTTACGACGAGACACTTTTTACCTGATAGAGTGATATTGGTTGCATGTTCATATGGTGCCTAGCTTTCATTTCTTCTAATTTTGTTGAAATGCCTTCCGCTTACTGTTTTTTCATACATATTCCATCCTCCTATCGTACGTGTGAATATGAAACGCTGTCTTTTTTGTATATATTCCATCCTTCTATCCTGCGCTTGCCTTACGTCAAAGTAGTGTTCGTCTGTATCATGCATCAACCAGTTATGCAGAGCTAATTATATTCATCTTCTTGTGGTTTTGACTTCATAAGGCAATATCAAAAAATAGGAAGAAAAAGAGTAAGTTAGGGGATGTTGGTGGTCCTCCGCACCAACGCAAACAGAGACTCTCTAGATTTGCAACTGCTACTGCTAATGAAGTTGAAGTCCCAAGTCTACATGATGAGTTCATCTCCCGTACTCCACCATCGCAGGTGCTTGCTCTAAGTTGACAGTGTGATAATTGGTTTCATGTTGCATATGTTGTCTAGCCTATATTTCTTCTATTTTGATTAAATTGCACCTGCTGAGTTTATACGTTATACATGTGCATATGACATGGCTTTCTGTGTCTAGAATACACTGCATCTATCTATCATACCATGTTCTTACATCAAAGTACTACTGTTGTGTATCCTGCATCAGTCACTCATGATTGGACGCTTTTAACATGGCAGTTTGGTAGTGGTCGCATCTTGCATTGATTTCTACATTGTACTGCTTCTAATTTTTTGAATTTCCACTTATGACAAGACACTTTTAACTTGGCAGAGTAATATTGGTTGCACCTTTCATATGGTGTCTAGCTTGCATTACTTCTATTTTCTTGAAAATCCTTCTGCTTAGTTTGCACATCATAGCTGTGAATATGTCATGCCATCCTATTTTTCTTACATATTCCATTCTCATGCGGTTGTCTTACTTCAAAGTATTGCTTGTATGTATCATGCATCACTGAGTTCTGAAGAACGATTTTATTCTTTTGTGTTGTGGGTACGGCTTGACATGGCAAAGTCAAAAAAGAGCAAGGAAAATAATATAGTAGGGAGTGCTGTTACTCGTCGGGTGAAATGGAAAAGGATCTACCATCGAGATTCTGCTGGTACTTATAGTGCAGTAGAAGGTCCAAGTCCACCGGCTAAATCTACAAACACAGTATCACCTGCTCCACCAGCTGCAGCATATGCTTCAACTGTACCAGCATCTCAACGAGTTACTCATTTGTTTGCTCCGGAACTGGACAGTTCCCAAGCTGCCTTCACACCTAACACTACTTCCGAAGCACTGCTGACACAACAGGACTGGGCAAGATCAGATGAACCTCATGAGCATCAACACCAAGACGGTACCTGACCGAGTCAAGTTGCAGTTGCATTCTCCTTTATATCTACTCTCACAGTTTGATGTACACTAACACTTTCCATATTCGTTGTTGAATTAGCACCACGGCACAAGCAGAAACAGACATCAGGGATAATGCTTGACAGATAAACAAAATCTAAAGGAGGAAGAATGGAGATCCATTTTGAGGCGGGTTTAAAAAGCCGCGTGATGCAATAGAGTCAGCCAAGTTAGTATCAGAGGAAGTCGTTGCCGTTAGGTGTCATGCACATATCCTCCCAATGTGGATCCAGTACAGGAATGAGAAAGACCATACCCAGTTTAACAACTTCCTTGACCATTTATCCGTAAGTAATGTTATTCATCGCAATTAGAAATATTGTCTTGCTCTGTCCCATACTTTCTAGCTTCCTCCTAATAAGACTCACATTCTTTTTTTCAACAGATGAGGTTCAAGTTGGATCTAAAAGATGATGCAACTAAACAAGCATGCACTCATGTTTTTCAGTCTGCTCTGCGACAGTATAGGTACCACCTTAGAAAATCTCACTTTGAAGGTAAGGCTAACAATGAAATCGCCCAAACATCTCCAGTGGAATATATTATAGATGAAGACTGGACAGCCCTTGTTAAACACTGGCCTGATCCAAAGTATCAGGTAGGCTATATATATTTGATCAGACCACATATTCAACTTGTATTTATGTATGTGCCTTACAAGTGTATCTTCTTCTAAGCTAACTGTTTGAAGAACAAAACCAACCGTTCTAAAGTGAAATTCCAACATACCATAGGATCTCGTAGCTATATTGCACACTGTGAGGCTCTTGTAAATAGCTTCTACTTCCTTCTTCTTTTTTGTGCCATATTATCGTATCTATATTGACTTGTTCCAAATACAGAGGAAATCCCGTGCGGACCAAAAAGAACCTGAACCGAATGCAGTGCAAATCTTCAAGGATTGCCACACCAGCAAGATGAAGGGCATGAGCACACCAGTCCAAGCCGCTGTTGTAAGTCCTTACTCCTCCTGCCTTGAACTGATTGGTACTGTGATGTGTTCATTTAACTACTTGGTTTGCAGCCAATGTCAGTTACTCTGTTCACTTCTATTCACAGTTGTCTTAACGTATCATTTCACCTTACATGGTTTAAAAGAGATGAAGGATATTCTTTTGGTCTTGATCTGTAATCTAGTTGTTATGTTCACGTGCGCACACAATGATAAAATAGCATGTTTGTTTTATATCTGCTTGCCCATGATATGAATGATGTCATACTATGTTCATCCTACTTTAAACCATGTTTCTTTATCCTTATATGTCAACGAATGTGAGGAAATAGACAATACAGTAGGCATGCTACACGGACATATGTTCCGAAAGTGATTTTATTATGTAGTTGGCACTACAATACATGCTAATGTATTACAGTAGTTCACCAAAATAAGTTATGTATAAACGTTTAACCTAATTTGTTTGTTTGTTTCTCATTAGTAACTTATCTGGTACACTAATCTACAAGTTCAAACTTTCAGGAAGCTATGGAATAAATGATTGAACAGCCACAACCACCTGAAGGTGACGAGGCTACTACAGGCACAATGTCACCTCTTGCTGCAGTGCGTCAGTATCTCTCCACTAACAGTGCAAAAAGCACCTTCCTGCGTAATTCTGGGTTGGTTGTCAAGGTAACCTCGTCCAAATCGCCTATTGAACAAAATCTTCCTGCTAGACAGAGTGATATATCTGTGCTCCAGACACAAGTCCAATCCCTAATGGACGTTGTTTCGGAAACAAGAATAGTGGTTGAGAAATGTCGCCAAGATATGAATGGTTTTGAAACCATACTATCAGACATTCGCTTCGTTGTTCAAGAGCAATGGAGGAAAAAAGGTGGAGATCGTGCTGCTCCATCAGATTCTACAGCCCGAAACATTAGCACTCAGGTCAAATGATATGTGCTTCTATACATCTGATGGTGCTTTTATCTGGAAGGACTGTAAACTTTATGCCAACGGGCCTTTTGTTATATGGTTGGAATTTATTTTGATGTGATACAACATTTACGATGCTGCCTCAGGCTGCAGTAATTACGACGTTATTTTTGTATAGTGTAGGTTTATCTTAGTAATGTATTCGGCCGAAAGTTTCGTAGGAGCCCAACATGTTGTGACGCCCGGATAATTATGCTATAGTAAACTCCTGTTAATGGTGCCACGTCATTGCATTACTGTTGCTAATCCTCACTTGATCCAAATCACTGTTCATTTTCAAACTCAGATTTAAAGTCAAAATTCAAATTTTCCAAACATGAAAACTAAAATGTTCAAAGTGTGACAAATATTCCCTGGGTATTTGTCATGTTGGAACAAACCTCTTTTGGATTCCGAAAGTGCCCCTGGAAATTATTTAGTGGTCCAACATCATATTAAATGACCTTTTCAATCTCTAAAAATGCTTGAACAATTCCTTTGGCCCTGAAACTTTTTAGACAACACCACAAAGTTGTGTCCGGTTTACTTTGCTAAGCTTCACTTTCAACAATTATCATTTGATGCCTTGATTCCTTCCAAAACAGTAGCTATCCTTTTAATAGAAAAAAAAGAAATAAAATAAAGAAATGGAAAATGCTAAGAAAAGAAACAACCCCCTACGCTGGACCAACCGGCCCAGCTAGTCAACCGGCTGGCCCAGCTGCCTCCCTCTTTGGCCTACAAGGCCGCCTCCACCCAAACCCTAGCACTACCCACTCTCTCCCGCACGAACCCCCCACTGTCCCTCGTTCCCTCGCGCCGTCACCCACCACACACACACACATAGGCATAGGGGAGGGGTGCATCTGTTCGGTCTCCCTCCCCCCGACGCGCCCGCACCCGAAGGCTGCAACTAGCCGGTGCCGAGCGCCACCTCTCCCGACCATCGTCCTCGCGTTGCCGCTGACTAGCGCTGCCATGCCCAACTACTTTGCCTGCCCCGTCCTCGTCGACTGCAAGCAACGGATCGAGACCGGAGCCACTACAACCTCGACACCGACTGCTTCCTCCCGATGGTCGTCGTCTCCATTGCCGGTCGATCTCCCTCGGTGCCTCCCCAACCTCGCCAAGCTTGTCCATGGCCTCCCTGGGGTGAGCCGCACCCGTTCCCCTTCGTCTCCATTGGTTTGTCGCCGTTTAGCCGCCGTCCCACATTACGTCCGCCATGGCCAGTCCGCCGGAGCCCCTGATCTCGCAGGCACCCGCGGTGTTCCCTGGCCGCGCCCAGGCACGCCCCCACACCCACCTGCGCCGAACCCCGCTTTCTACCCGCATCTGTGCCTGCGCCCCGCTTCGACCCACCGCGCTCACCCGCGCTGCTGTGCTGTCGCGGCTGCTACTCTGGCTGCTGCTCCACCGCGGCCCCGCACGGTGCTCGCGGCTCGCCCCACCTCAGCCGGCCGTGGCCACGGCCACGACCCGCCCCGGGCAAGCTACGGGCGCCCGTCGCCCTTACGCCCATGCCCGCACGCCTCGCCACAACCCCGTCGCCGCGCCTGCTCCGGCCGGTCATGGCCGCTGCCGTGCCCCCTGGCCGCGCCGGCGCCCCCGCTGACCTCGCCCGGGCGTGGCGCCCGCGCCCAATGCCTGGTAGCCCGCCCCGCTGGCCCCTGTGACACTGCTAGGGGGCCCCACGCCCCTGGTTATTCTTTAAAAAAAGAAAGAAAAGAAAAGGTTAAAATTAATTAATTAGTAATGCAATTAATTAACTTAATAAACCTGCTTAATAACCTAATTAACTAGATTTGATAATCTAATACAGTTTAACTAAACAGTGTCTATGACAGGGGGAGCCCACCCCTGTTGACCAGTCAAACGTTGACTGGTCAACTGGGACCCCCTGGCCCACCTGTCAGCCACTGGGTACACTTTTGTGTACACCATGCTGGGTGCACATAGCATTTTAACCTTTATTTTTGAATAAGTAATAATTTTAGAATATTACTAAAACTTTAGAAATTCGTATAAAATAATCCGTAACTCGGATGAAAATGATTTCTACATGAAAGTTGCTCAGAACGACGAGAAGAATCCGGATACTCAGCCCGTTCGTCCACCACACATCTCTAGCATAGCAAACACACAACTTTCCCCCTCCGGTTCATCTGTTCGAAAACGCGAAACACCGGGGATACTTTCCCGGATGTTTCCCCCCTTCGCCGGTATCACCTCCTACCGTGTTAGGTCACACACGGCACATCTTATTGCCATGTTATGCTTTGTGATGCTATGTTTGCTTTATATTTACTGTTTCTTCCCCCTCTTCTCTCTGGTAGACCCCAAGACCGATGCTGCCCTATTGATCGACTACGTCAACGACGACCCCCCTCCTTGCCAGAGCAACCAGGCAAGCAAACCCCCCCTTGAGCATTCCGATATCGCCCATTTCATTCCCTCTCATGCTTGCATTAGAACTGCTACTACTTTCTGTATGATCCTACTCTGATGCATAGCATGTTGTTGTTACCTGCTTTCATACCTTACTTGCTTATCCTAAACTGCTTAGTATAGGTTGGTTAGAGATCCATCAGTGACCCCACCTTGTCCCAGTTGCCTTGCTTTATGTTCGATGACTCGATCAACATGATCGATGTCCAGGCCCGACACCGCACATCACCCCCCTAGTTGTATGACTCTGCAGAGTTACCATCGAGTGCCGAGGGTGGAACCTCTCACATCACTCCTGATGAGATCTCCGTAGTGTAGCTATACGGTCGAGGTAATCGAGGGTGATTTCCTCTTCCGTTACGGCTTTGTCGTGCAACCCATCAAACGTGAACCTCGAGGGTGGATCCTCTTACGTTCACCTTGATGACAACAGCGAGTGGAATTCACCGGGGGTGATTCCTCGGGTTTTCCCTTTGGTGTTAGACACACAGTTACTATGGTTACTATGACTTTACACTGAACCATGTTACTAAAGACGGGTCGACCCTGAGGGGTACCCGCGCGAGCTTATTAGCGAGTGATGTGGAGTCAGGTTGACCTGGAAGGTGACCGCGAGATACATACGAGGTGTGGCCGGGCATTCTTAGCCCTTGCCGCAAGTACTCGAGACGGGGCGACGGGGTCACATCGACCGTGAGTCTCTGCTCGTTACCGTGCGTTCCTAATCCACTACGATTTGGATATTTGATCCGAGGGGCCTCTGGCCTGATAGCACTAACCATCACGTGGGCATAGTATGGGCGTTCTGCGTCGTATGCATCAGCCGAAGCTTAATAGACATCAGCGACTGAGCGGCGCGCGCCAGTTTGGACTGCGTAAGCTCCTGCCTTGTTGAAGGAGGTAGCTAGGTCTGCTCACCGGCCGCGTACGTTCCCGGGGAGATGGCCCATGACCCATGGGGGCATAGGTTTAGTCCAGCATGTTGTCCTCTCTACTAAGCCTAGGTCGGGTTGCGGCGTATTGTTTGGCCGAGGCCGGGCATGACCCAGGAAAGTGTGTCCGGCCGAAGTTAATCTAGCGTGGTGGGTAAGTTGTTGCACCCCTGCAGGGAAGGAAACATCTATCGATAGCCTGTCCTACGGTAACGGACACTTGGAGTTGTATCCCGATCGATACAACTAGAACTGGATACTTGTGATGAAAATGAATGGATGGTGATGAGAAATGGATTGTGATGAGAAACGGATGGTGATGAGAATTGGATTGTGATGATAACTGGATAGTATGGCTCTGGGATTGCTTTCTCGGAGGGAGTCGAGAAAGGATCTCTGGACGAGGTTGATAACACTTCTACTACTTTACTTTATGGTACTCTACTCCCTCATGTTGCTGCAAGATGGTGGTTTCCAGAAGATGCTAGTCTTGTCTTCATCTATTCTGGCATTTCTGCAGCCCAATCCACATATACAACCCATTCCTTTGATACAGATGCATACTTAGTTTAGATCTGATGTAAGTCTTGCGAGTACTTTGGATGAGTACTCATGGTTGCTTTGCTACTTCTTTTCCCCCATACCCGATTGTTGCGACCAGATGACGGATCCCAGGAGCCAGATGACGCCACTGATGACTACTACTACCCGGAGGATGCCTACTACTAAGTGAAGACCGCAGACGACTAGGAGTAGTTAGGAGGCTCCCAGGCAGGAGGCCTTGCCTTTTCGATCGTTGTTGCTTTTGTGCTAGCCTTCTTAAGGCAAACTTGTCTAACTTATGTCTGTACTCAGATATTGTTGCTTCCGGTGACTCTTGTGTATTCGAGCTTATGTGTTCGAGCCCTTGAGGCCCCTGGCTTGTAATATAAAGCTTGTATTATTTTAACTTGTGTCTAGAGTTGTGTTGTGATATCTTCCCATGAGTCCTTGATCTTGATCGTACACATTTGCGTGTATGATTAGTGTACGGTCAAAACGGGGGTGTTGCACATGCCAACATTCGTCGGGCCCATTCCAATTGGGCTAAAAACGATTACGGGCCGAAATTGGCATGTAGCCCACTAAAAATATCTGGGCCTAAATCAGCATAAGCTTTCATATTTTTATGGTAGGCCTGTGCCCATAGTGGGCCTTTAACAGGCCTAAACAGAATTTGGGACCTCAGTAAAAATAGGCCATTTACAGGTGTAAATATCTCGAGCCCATAAAATACATGGGCCTTTAATAGACCGAAAGTGAGATTGGGCCCTGATTCTGCCAAATAACCCACTGGACTTTAACAGGTCGAAATTCGGACGAGCCGTAAATGCGCCGACCTAATACACGGGCCTTTAATAGGCCGGAACTTCGGTCGGGCTAGATTATCATCATTTTTATATGGGTCGTTAATGGGCCCGATATGACGTTGGGCCACATATGGCCCATGGTTTACGTCCGGCGTTAACAGGCCGAAAATGACAACAGGCCGAAAGTGGCCCAAAGCTATAGTGGGCCTCTAACAGGCCGAATGTCAGACATGGCCGAATATGACCCAAATCCTTCACGGTCGTTTATGGGCCGAAAGTTTTGATGGCCTGTAAATGGGCCCAAATGAAGCCGGACCTTTAACAGGCCGGAAATACGCCGGGCCGTAATTCGGCCCAATTACTTAGCGGACTGTTAACGGGCCAGAAGTGACCATGGGCCGTGTTGATGACAAGTTTAGGACATGTCGTTGACGGGCCGATTTGACAGAGAATGTTGGGCCTTTAGTTGGGCCGGCCCATTATGGTCGGCAGAATCTTGTGGGCCTTTAGCTGGGCCGGCCCATTGTGGTCCGCAAAATCTTGTGGGCCTTTAGCTGGGCTGGCCCATTATGTTCTGCAAAATTGTGTGGGCCTTTAGCTGGGCCGGCCCATTATGGTCCGCTAAATTTTGTGGGCCTTTAGCTGGTTCGGCCCATTATGGTCCGCTAAATCTTATGGTCCTTCGGTTAGGCCAGCCCATTTAATATTTGTGGGCCACTTTTGGGCCGGTCCACGTGTCAACATATCATAGGCCCATCTCGACCATTGGATGAGTGACACATGTGCCAACGCGAAGCTGACGCGTGGATCCATCAGCCAATGAGAATTTTACACGTGGAAAATCAGCATTGGTCGTAGCTGTTAATGGGTTATCGGATCCAAAATCCGACCCGATAGCTTAACGGCGTTCCCTTACGGTGCATGCCACGTGTCGGTCACCCTTGAAGAAAGCACTTTTGTGACGCGCGATTTATCGTCATGGAAGTGGACACTTCCGTGATGATAATTTTGGCAATGTCATGGAGCACTTCTACGACACCACGGGTATGACTATCTTGATTCTGTCATAAATTTGTCATGGATGTACATGCATGACAGAAAACGTGACCTACTGTGACAAACACGTCTCATCACGGAAGTGTGTTTTTTTGTAGTGTATGTTCTGAGATTGATGTTGCTATGACTTTGCTATGCTTAATGCTTGTCACTAGGGCCCGAGTGCCATGATTTCAGATCTGAACCTATTATGTTTTCATCAATATATGAGAGTTCTTGATCCTATCTTGCAAGTCTATAGTCACCTATTATGTGTTATGATCCGTTAACCCCGAAGTGACAATAATCGGGATACTTACCGGTGATGACCGTAGTTTGAGGAGTTCATGTATTCACTATGTGTTAATGCTTTGGTCCGGTAGTCTATTAAAAGGAGGCCTTAATATCCCTTAGTTTCCGCTAGGACCCCGCTGCCACGGGAGGGTAGGACAAAAGATGTCATGCAAGTTCTTTTCCATAAGCACGTATGACTATATTCGGAATACATGCCTACATTACATTGATGTGTGTCACCCTAGGTTATGACTGTTACATGATGAACCACATCCGGCATAATTCTCTATCACCGATCCATTGCCTATGAGCTTTCCATATATTGTTCTTCGCTTATTTACTTTTCCGTTGCTATTGCTATCATCACTACGAAATACCAAAAACATTACTTTTGCTATCATTACCTTTTGCTACCATTACCACTACTATCATATTACTTTGCTACTAAATACTTTGCTGCAGATATTAAGTTTCCAGGTGTGGTTGAACTGACAACTCAGCTGCTAATACTTGAGAATATTCTTTGGCTCCCCTTGTGTCGAATCAATAAATTTGGGTTGAATACTCTACCCTCGAAAACTGTTGCGATCGCCTATACTTGTGGGTTATCAGGTGCACGTAGGACGCACGTACTCACGTCTCGTTCCTGGTCACACCCGCGCGGGTACACGGTGGAGTTCGTTTCTGTACGAAAAGGCAGCTCACGTGATAATTTGACGTGTGTAGCGGTTGTTTACTCGAAGGAGGGTTGGGTACCACGCCTAGACGAAACAAAGTTCGACTTGATGTGTTAGTATTAAATAATGTTATATATTCCTCAATGGCACGTACAGAATATAAAACGATTGCCATGGGGAAAATGGAAAAATCCGCTCCACTATATAGAACAGAGCCTGCCTGCCAGGGTTTGTCTCTGATCACACCATCTCACACAAGGCGGCAGTGGCCTCTCTCTCTCTCACCGTTGGTCAGTGATCTGGTCGCATACCGTTTGCCGGCAGAAAGGGAGGATGTGCATCGTCGTTTCTCCATTCGACGGTGTTGAGGCAGCATGTCCCGATCTGCGGTACCCATTTCTCTCTGACCAAGCTCCAGTGCGGTAGGGTCTTCGCCACTTGCTTGCTACCGCAGTATGGGCAGATCCCGGTCGCCGGCGCCCTCCAAGTAACATCCCGACAACCCTCAGGTGTAGCTTCCTCCAGCCTTGCTCCACTACCCATCTTCCCACGTTGTTGCATGTGGATCTTCTTTAGTTGTTTGCTTAAAACATATCTCGGCCGGCATACTTTCCATCTTGCAATCTCATCCTCGAACAATTTTTGATAAACCACCATGCTACTATCTTTCCCTTATTACATGGAATATGCTTCTTTTTTGTCGGCGCATGTGTCTTCAACTCGTGTTATCGGGCAGTAATTGTTTCCTTTCTACCTCCTTTTGCAAACAGGGCTATCCATTTTCACCTCGTTTCTATTGCGACCTTTTGGTGAACTGCACAAATCACTTTTTTCTTAAGAGTGTTATGTGCAGTTCCGCCAAAATGTCACACGGGCAACATTTTTACATTTCTGTGCGACTGTAGAAAGGGAGATTGGTTTTGCTATCCTCCTCATCCAACTCCGTGCCTAATCTTCTCCAACAAGTAGTTAGTCCTAAAGAGAGATCGCAAAGGTGATCGGCTTCTATTTGTGTGTGTTATGTTTCATCATCTAGTTCCACTATTATTGATAGCAATGCCAGAAACAATTCAACTTCGTTTTGCCGACATGTAAACAAATCCTGAAGGATTGATAGCAATGCCAGAAACAAATCAACTTCGTTTCGCCGACATGTGGGACATCCTTCATCCGGCTCCACCTGCCATGCAGCAATATTGAGTGCACAACTGCAGGGAAAGATTCACCCCGGTCATTGTGCCGCAGTAGTAATGACTAGTGACCAATCAAATCACAAAACCCCACCTTCACCACGGTAAGTTGCTCGGACGAAGCAACCATCATTTCTCTATTCCTTGAATCTGTTGTTACTCTCATATTACCAGAGTAATAAGTTGCTCGGGCGAAGCAACCATCACTTCACCTTTCCCACAGTAAGTACTAGTACCTCCTTTATTTACTCTAGAAACAACCACACGCGAATATTGGCGGTAGCAGCACAGCAACTGAATCAAAAATTGAAACCAACCAATGAACTACTACTAATGGTGAGTGTTTGCTAGTATCATGTACTTCGTCTGTCCATGTATATAGGGCTTAATGCGTTTTCCAAGACTAACTTTGGCCCTGTTTGGATCCATGGGTTAAAGTTAGTTTGAGCTAGTTGGGGCTCAAATATCCCTAAAGTATCCAAGCATGAGGGTTAAGGGCTCCTTTGATTCACAATGTTTAGGAAGCGCAGGAATAGGAAACATATAGGAATAGGATGTACTGTCCACTAAAATCCTACATTGGGTAGCAAAACAGAGGATTTTTTCCAAGAAGTCCAACCTCATGCTTGTTTTCCTGTAAAAATGAACTAAGAAGTTCCTATAGGATTGGTTCCTGAGGAATGCAATCCTAAGAATCAAACAACATGTAAAGGGAAAATTCCAGAGTGTGTCAATCCTGTAAAATTCCTATGCAAACCATGTAAATCAAAGGAGGCCTAAATGGAGCAAGTTGCACCGAACCCACCAAAAAACTATCCCACCCAAGAGGTGCTAATTGGAGATAGTTCTCATTGGGCCCTCTAAAAATCACTTTTCTCTCTCCATCAAGTGCATTTATTGTCAATCTAACCCTGTCACCCAAACACCTCTTTGGCTACAGTTAGTTGAGGGTTAGTCATGAGTTAATCTAACCTCTAGCTAAGTTAGAGTATCCAAACAGGAGCAGTATAGGACATGCAAGTTTCTCAAAGCATACAGTCAAATTCGTACGTGAAACGATCTTTTTTTAAACGGAACGTGAAAGGATCTTTGAATGATATAATTTTTAAATTATATGAAATCTTATCAATAGTCAAAGGCATCCTCAAAGAACACATTAGGACCTATATAAAATCTTATCAATAGTCAAAACCAAGTGTTCTAAACGAGTTCAAAATGAGAAACAGGACCCACTCATGGCATGGCATGCCTGTCTCGTTTGGTCCATTTGTCAAAGTGCTTCCTCTTCTTGGCATAACAATAGAGTACTGTCGGATCACGGGTTCCGGCAAAACCCTCAAGATTCGAACACTGGGGTGCGCGCGAAGATCTCCCCCCTACCGATCCACGTCCCAGCTTTACTAAGATCTTACGAGCTAACTCGATGAATTCTCAACACAAAGGACACAAGATTTATACTGGTTTAGGCCACCGTTGTGGTGTAATACCCTACTCCAGTGTGGTGTGGTGGATTGCCTCTTGGGCTGAGGATGAATAGTACAAGGGGAAGAACAACCTCATGAGCAGAGGTGTTCTGGTGCTTGGTTAACTGGTGGTGGTCCTGGTCTCTCTTGGACCGACCGATCGATCGATCTCCCTAGCTACGGTGGTGGCTAGTCCTATTCATAGAGGCCCTGGTCCTCTCCCCAAATATTGAGCGGGAAGGGAGCCAACAACGGCCAATTTCAAAGGGGACAGCTAGTACAGCCTATCTTGACAAAAGCAGTCTTTGCCTACAAAGGGCTCTGGTGGTGACGCCGTCCTGGGCTCCATGGTGACCTCCGTCTTGCCGTCCTTCTGGTCTTGGTCTTGTTGCACTGATATGGAAACCTTTGCTTGATGCCTCAGTATTCCGCGCCTGCGCCTGCTTCTTTAGCTCCAAAGAGGAAACAAGGACACTGTGCGCGCTAGCGCCCGCCTGGCCTTGGTTGTCATGGCTCGCGTCACTAGAACCTTGCGAGGTTTGCCTGGCCTTGAACTCTCCGCCCCTCGCAAGCCAGCCTTGTGAGGCCGCTCCTTAGGAGGTCTTGTGTCATCCGCCTCGCGAGGCTTGGCCCCTCGTGAGGGTCTTGAGTCCTTGCTGGTGAAGATGGGTCGTACGGGCCCCCTCGCAGAGCCACGCCATGGGCCGCAGGCAGGTAAGTCTGGGGACCCCCGTTCCCAGAACGTCGACAGTAGCCCCCGGGCCCAAGGCGCACTCGGGCTTGGCTTCGAGGTGAAGCCAGAGGGGCAAGTGCAAAGCGCCGTGGGCCCCAATAGCCTGCGACCTTGGTCAGCGTGTGGCGGTTGATTGGACGTGAGCGTCTTCGGTTCCGCACACTACCTTGGAATACGCCTGGCTATGCGGCCACCGCAACCTACACAGTTATTCTTCCATCGCCTGCGCCATACTCCTCCAATTCCTCTGCTTCTCCCAGACTCCACTCCTCTTTCCAATCTGACCTGAGCTCCGCCCACTCCATCGCCATGGCGCCGACGCAAGCGGATAAGGGGAAGAAGCATCTGTCTTCGGCTTGTGCACCCCCGGCCGCCGAGCCCGCAGTTGGCTGATCACTGGTGCTCAACGATGAGGCCATGAGAAAGGTGCGTCCCATGGTTGCCTCCAGCTTCAATGAGTGGGGAGGGACGGTGGCCTGGCCTACATCTCGAGCTCGCATCGACCGGACGGCCACCGAGGTCCCATTCTTCATCGATGCCCTTTGGGCCGACCTGGTCCCTCCTTTCTCCGCCTTCTTCAACGTTGTGCTTGCGCATTATCAGATCCATATGCTGCACCTTGATCCTCAAGTAGTGACCCTCCTCGCCGTCTTCGCCTTTGTTTGCAAGGCCATGATAGGCATTGCCCCTTCAGTGGCCCTTCTCTGCCACGTCTTTTTGCTGCACCTGATTGATCCCCAACAGAGCTCAGGATGCCCGAGCTTTCAGGCCGTGGCAGCGACGGCCGGCGCGGGGATTGACTTTGAGCTCCCACCATCCACGAGCGGGTTTCGGACACGGCGGGTATTTGTTGATGTCGAAGTGCTCAGCCCCCTTCTCTCTTCTCTGTCAGCGCCCGCTATTCCCAGCTCCGGTTGGTGCCACCAAAGGCTCACCGATTCATGCATTGCCCCTGTTTGGCTCAGGCTGAAGTGGCTCAAGGACCTTGATGTGACTGCGCCTATGGTGGTGAAGGAGTTCGTCCGGCGCCGGATCGCCCCGCTTCAGTGCCACTCTCAACCGATGTGGGCCTTGCTCAGCAGCAAGGACCACATGAGACTTTAGGAGTCCGTGCTCCCCCTTGAGGCGCGACGAACGGTGCTCGACGTCCTGACGGGTGTCCCGCTGCCAGATGACATGCCGAGGAAGAATTGCCTTCTGTACCACTGCTTGAACAAGGCGACATTCATGGAGCAAATGCCCACCTTTGATGAGTGGGGGCTACGTCCAGTCGGCCTCGTGGGGCCTTGTGAGAACCCCATCGTCGTGGTTCCTCTTCCTGTTGCTGGCGCGGAGCTCGCCCCAAGTGTGGATGCAGGGGGGGGTGCACCGCTGAGGGCTGATGGAAAAGGTGCCGAGATGCTGATGCCGCCCAGGGCTCCTGAGGCGTCGTCCTCAGGAACTCGCGACTCTTGCCTGAGGTGGCGGTTGAGGAGGCGACATAGCCCACGTCTCCCGAGACCGGGGATCCTGAGACCTCGGCAGGTCGCTGTGAGGCAGGGCCTGGTGGCTCCCCTCATCTTGGCACTTCTGAGACTGCCCCTTCGAGCGCTTCTCCAGTTGCACCTCGCGTTGGCCGCCATGTCCAGCGCCTCGGTCGGCTCGGCGTGGACTTCGAAGAGCTCCGCAAGAGGAACGGGGCCCCAAGCAGTGGCACCTTCGGGCCATTAAAGCAGAGAAAGTACATCGCCGTTGATGAGTAAGTACCTTATCTTGGTGATTCTCCGCGTGTTGCTTCCCTTCCTGACGATATCTCTTCAGGATTCCTTCCGCCAAGGCCGCAAGATCTCCTGAGGAGCAGCCCCCTCTCGCCTCGCCTCTCCTGCTAGGCTCGAGCACTTCAAGCCCACGCTCTGCTCACGTTGTGGAGTCAACCTGGGAAGCCGGTCTATCGACAAGGTGTCTCGAGCCCGGGCCTTCGTCGTCTTTTCTTCGCGGCCTTGTTCGGAGCACAGCAAGTGTGCCAAGGGTTCCTCCCCTGGTCGTGGACGGCGACTGGTTGGCTTCCATCCTGGGGTCTTCTTCAATTAGCGGGACTTCACTTTGTCCGGGCCCCTCGCGAGGCCCATCCCGCAAACGGGTGGATGCCAGCCCCCAACCCCGTGCCAAAAGGGGGCGAGCCGCTTCGGGCCCCTTCCGCAGTCCCAATGGTGGAGGATGAAGTCAGCAGCATGCTCAAGTCGGTGCGAGAAAGGAGCATCGTTCGCCACGACCTTTTTTAGGAGGCGATGGGCGCGATGAACCGGCTTGGTGAAGAGCTCGTGGATGTGGACGCGCGCCTCGTGGCCAAGGGTCTTCGGCTGGTGGAGGAGCGGCATAAGCTTAAGGTGGCCATCAACCTCGGGCGCCACCATCGCGAGCTCGATAATGCGAAGGCCGAGGCTTCCCTTGCAGCCTCCCGTGAGGCCTACTCCCGAGCTCTGGAAGAGGCTCGGGAAGCTGACCACCGTCGCGAGGCCGCGGGGAAGCGCGCGTGTGTCACACCCTAGCTAGTTCAAGCATTAGAGTGTGCATCATGTTTAAATTTCTCTCAAATTTGAAATGGGGATGACAGAACCCCAAGCACCCCCCTGGAACAACTAGGGTTTACTAAAAACTTTTTCAATGAACCTAAAATGCCCTTCTAAAAAGCCCACCCTTTTTGTTTTGGGTTAAAACCTTTGACAAGAATGGTGCACATTTTTCTAGGACATCTTAAGGTCATTGGATTAATTCTTATAGTATTTGCATTTGGGCATATAAATGCTATAAAATATTTTAAATGCTCAAATAATCATAAACTAAAATGTTTGCTGTTGTATATATTCTAAGAAGTAGCCATGATTAATTTTATGATTTTTGGAAATGCCCTGGCATTTTAAATAAAGCCCTGAAGATACAGAAATAATAGAATAAATAAAAAACAGAAAGAGAGAGAGAGAGAGAGAGAGAGAGAGGAACTTACCTGGCACAGCCCACCTAACCCACCAGCCGGCCCACCTGGCGGCCCAGCACTATGCTAGCCCGCGCCAGCCAGCTGCTTCTTCCCCGCCAGGCAGGCAGGGAGGTGACGCCGGCGTGCCAGAGCTCGCCACGGCGCCACCTGCTTGCCACCCGCGCCCCTGGACGCCTGGACACCTCCACATCGCACACCGAAGCCCCTGGACACGCCATTCCCCCCTGTCTCTCTCCCTCGTCGTTCCCCACCATGGCCGACGCCCCTGCCGCCGCACCGTCGTCGTAGCCGCGCCCTCCGTCGTCCTCATGCCGCACCATCGTGTTCACGAGCTCCGCCGTCGCCCACTGCTTCGCCCCAACCCATCCCCGACCGCTCGCTCGCCTCGGAGACGCTGCACCGAGCTCGTCATCAACTCCAGCCACCGGAGATCCCCTTCGCCGTCCCCGCCGCATCAGCTCATCCCCGACCTCGCCGACTGCCTCGACATGACCCCCGTGAGCTCAGCCACCTCTCCACCCTCTCTATTCCCTCTCTCGAGCCCCGTAGCGACTGCACGTAGCTCACCCGCACACACCACCGCGGAGCTCATCACCGACGAGGCTCCGGCCACCCAATGGCCGCGCCACCCTGTCCACTAGTCCCACCGCACCCCCAGGAGCTCAACGCACCATACCACGCGCCTCTCCGTGCCCCCTAGCCACTAGCTCGACCTCACCCGAGCTCCGGCCGCCGCCAAACTCGTCGCCGACGTCATTTCCGGCCACCTCAGCTCCACCCACTGCCACCACTCGACGCGGCTCACTCCCCGCCTCACGTAGATGGTCTTCGCCGTCTTCTTGGTCGCCAGCGTGCAAACCCCG
Organism: Triticum dicoccoides; assembly: GCF_002162155.2. Taxonomy (NCBI): domain Eukaryota; kingdom Viridiplantae; phylum Streptophyta; class Magnoliopsida; order Poales; family Poaceae; genus Triticum; species Triticum dicoccoides. The sequence goes on along the minus strand of NC_041382.1, from coordinate 453,205,694 downwards.
CGCTGCTCCGCCGCGTCAAGCCTCGCCGGCGGCTAAACGCCGGTGAGTTTGACCTTGTTTGACCCCGTGTGGGCCCAGGTTGACTCCCCCCTGAGTCTATGACAGGTGGGGCCGGCCTGTTAATTAGTTTAGGATTAATACTAACTAATTTTAATTGGTTTAGTCACTGACATGTGGGCCCAGGCCCCACTGACAGTAGTTAGTGTTAACTTAATCCTATTAATTAGCTAAGACACTGACAGACAGGGCCCACCAGTCAGGTTTGACCTGGCCGACCCAGTTGACCCGCTAACGTCACACCTATGTCATGCTGACGCATTAATTCAATTACTGGATTTATTCTTTAATAGGAAATTCCAGAAAATAGCCAAAACTTCTAAAAAATCATAGAAAATCAACCATAGCTCCAAATGAAAAGATTTATATATGAAAAATGATCAGAAAAATTCAATCTATCCATCTGTAATGGTTTCATGCATGACAAAACAACATAACCTTGATGTTTAAGAAAAATAAGATAATGCACTAATAAGGCTAAGTTAAATGAACTATCATTTGAATCTTTGATTCGAATGGGTTCATTCCTTTCTGTTTTAGCTTGCATTAGGCCAAGACACATTCATTTTGCCATGTCATAGCATGCATCATATTGTTGCATATTGTCATGTGTTGATTATGTTCGGTGTGTCTTTGGTGGTAGGTTCTGCCTCCGAGGATAACCCCGAGTATCCGTCTGAAGGGCAGTACCCTACTACCACTACATCAGGCAAGCAACCCATTGATCATTCCTATACAAACCCATGTTCTCGCTTCTGCTCTTGTTTACTGCATTAAGACAACGCGATTCAAACTGCTGTGTGCTACGGTAGTTGAACCCTTATCCTCTGCATCACCTGTCATTGCCACAGTAACTAGATGAAACCCACTAGCATGTGTAGGAGTTGATTGAGCCATGTATGTGATTCCTACCTTGCTATGCCTGCTATGCTTAGAGTTGTGTCAGGTATGGTTCATCTGGGTGATGGGCTAGAGTGAAATGATTGTGGCGGTAATGCGAGGGATGTGTTGAACATGTTTTGGTAAAGGTATCGATGAGAAGCCATGTAGGAGTACATGGTGGGTTGTTCCATTGAGGCCGTCCATAAGAACTGAGATCTGTATGTGTGATTTAAGATTCAGCTACTACCACACATTGGGCCCTGAAATATGACCCCGCTCGACTTACTGACCCCTCTCACCCTCTGTCCAGGAATTGCAACTAGTTTCTGGTGTTTGTAGGTTATGTGTTGGCGGCCGTGCGTAGCACTGACCCTAGGGGTGGGCTATGATGCGGTAGATACACTGTGGCCGGGTATGTCGGGCGCCCGTTTGGCGTCTCGGGACCCTGTACACATCGTTTGGGGCCGTTGAGGACACCCCGACCGGATTTCCTTGCGGATGGAACCTGAATAGGCGATAAACCTGGACTAGAGACTTGTGCGGTTAGTCAGGTCATGGTCTACACCCACATTGGTTTTCGCTTGAAGTCTGCCAAGCACATGTCGTGTGCAGACGCTAAGTGGTGGAAACATGTGTGATGAGGTACACCCCTGCAGGGTATAAAACTATTCGAATAGCCGTGTCCGCGGTAAAGGACTACTTGGTTGCCTATACAGTTCATAGACAAGTTAATGGATACTACTAAAAGACTCAAGATAAGTGTGAGTACCAAGGATGGCCCTCTCGTAGGATGACGAGGGAGGATCCCTGGTGGAGTATTGTGTTGGTGAGTAGTGGACTCGTGTGCGAAAACTATTTTACTAGTGGAGTCTCGTAGGATAGCTTAGCCAAGAGTCAAAGCTGGCTTGCTGCTATAACTCCACCACATTCTTGAGAATAAGCATGTATGGTAGGTTGTGATGTAAGTCTTGCTGAGTACCTTTGTACTCATGTTTGCTTAATTACTGTTTTCAGACGACAACATCGCCCCCTTTGATGGGTTCTACGTAGACCTTGATGTCGACGAGTGACTAGCCACCCAGGTGGTGATCCTGGCCATGGAGGGACCTATGTAGATAGACAGGCTTCGAGAAGCCTTCTTTTTTCTAGTGTCTGTACTCAGACTATTTGCTTCCGCATGTGCTTGTATGCTTGTATGACTTGAGTGTTGGGTCATGTGACCCCTACCTGTATGAACATGTTATGTATGGCTCTCTAGAGCCTTTAAATAAGGTACTTGAGTTGTAGAGTTTTGTTGTGATGCCATGTTGTATGCACTCCTATCGGGCATATTGTGTGTATGATTGAAATGCTCGGTATGAGCGGGATCCGACAATCTGGTTGTTTATCCTTGGCAGCCTCTCATATGGGGAAATGTAGTCTAGTGCTTCCTGAGCGATAGTGGTCTGCTACAGCCCGGTTCACCGGAGTCCTGCTAGCCCAGCACTACTGCTCTGGCCACTTGACTGGCCGGCATGTGTTTCACTTCGCTCCTATGTCTGTCCCTACGGGGAAATGTCACGTGGTGACATCTGGAGTCCTGCCTAGCCTGCTATAGCCCGGGTTCCCCGGAGTCCTGTTAGCCCAGTGCTACAGCCCGGATTCACTCGCTGATGACCGACATGTTCGATGTAATTCATGTATGCCTGTCTCCATAGGTCTGTGCCGCTTTGGGTTCATGACTAGCCATGTCGGCTCGGGTTCTCTGTCATATGGTGTCAGGACCCCGATTCCAAGTCACATCGATCTAGCCGGTAACACCTCATATCACTTTGCGGCCTCACGCACGGTATCCCACGGGTGTCGCCTTACCATGGCCGGGACCGTTTGCGCCTTTTGGCTCACGTATATGATAGTGTCGCTAGCATCCATATGACAGAGAACCCGGGCCGACATGGCTAGTCGTGAACCCAAAGCGGCACAGACCTATGGAGACAGGCATACATGAATCACATCGAGCATGTCGGTCATCAACGAGTGATTCCGTGTCACATCCCTAGTCTGGTATGACTTAGTCTAGCTAGCCATTTGTGCATCATATTTAAATTTCATTTAAATTTGAAATGAGGATTGGTGGAACCCTCAGAATCATTTTTGAAAATGACCCAAATACAAATTTCTCCAAAAGGGTCCAAGAAAATGCTCATGTTGCTCTCTGAAAATATTGGACAGAGATAAAAATCAAAACAATATTTTTAGGAGCTCATGGATAATTATTTTGGCCATTTGGATTAATTCGATAATTATTTGCTTTGGATATATATTATTATATATTTGAAATATATGTCCAAAAATTGTGCCTTTTGTTGAGGAGCTCTGGAATAATACCATTAGCCCCTACAAAAATTGGCATAAGCAAATAAAATGGTTTAGTATTTTTATTAAACCAAACAAATGTCAGAAAAAAATAGAAAAAGGGAAATAAAACAGGAAAACCTCACCTGTGCTTACCTGGGGCTCTCCCCTACGCAGCCCAGCAGCAGCAGGCCGGCCCAGCCAGGAGGCGGCCCAGCCCACCTGGCCCCCCTCCTCTGTCGTCTTCCTCCCCGACAGGGGAACGGCGCGTGCCGACGCGCGCGCACCGCCGCGCCTCCACCTCCTGCTTCCCCTGGCCACCTCCTGCTTCCTCCTCGTCGCCTGGAACGCCCCGGACGACGCCACGCAGCCCCGACCGCCCTCTCACTCTCTCCCTCCTCCTCTCCCCCCTGCTCTCTCTCTCTCTCACCCGAGAACCACCGCCGCCGCCGACGGGCATCACCGTAGCCACCGCCTCTCCCACGCCTTCCCGACACGCTCCCAAGATCCGCCGCGACCCCCTCTACCTCCTCGTCGAGCCACGCAAGACGGAGCACCCCATGGAGCCGTCGCCGTCGCCAAATTCGCCTCCGGCCGCCGTGGATCCTCGCCGGCGATTCGGGAGCTACCGGGCATCCCCGACCTCGCCCTCACGCTCGCTAGTTCCGCGGTGAGCCCCCGCACCGAACCCCCTCCTCCCCGTGTCCGTTTGCCCCGTCTAGCTAGCTCGCCACCGCGCCCGTAAGCTCCTCGCCGCCGGCCATGGCGCCACGGTGGCACGAGCCCAAGCCGGTCACCTCCGCGCGCGTCACCGTGTTCCTGGTGACGCCA
>NC_041382.1:453194013-453201079 GCF_002162155.2 Triticum dicoccoides | reverse complement strand
CCCCCCCCCCCAGTTGACCTGGGGTTTGACTACCCAGAGTCAATGACATGTGGGCCCGGCCCTACTAATTTTTAGTTTAGGATTAGTTTAGCAACTAATTATCTCTGTTAATTAACTGTGACACTGACAGTGGGCCCCAGCGCCACTAATCTTTTAATTAGGATTAAACTAACCCTGTTTACCCCCCCTGTCACTGACGTGTGGGTCCCACACGTCAGATTTGACCTGGACAGCCGCGTTGACCCGCTGATGTAGTGATGACGTCATGCTGACGCAATTATTTATTTTCTGGAATTAAAATAATTCAGAAAATCCAGAAAATGATTTAAACTTCAAAAATTCATAACAATTCAACCGTAGCTCAGATTAAAATAATTTATATATGAAAAATTATCAGAAAAATGCAACCTTTCCATCTGTACTAGTTTCATGCATGAAAAACCAACTTATACATGCTGAATATGGGAAAACACATTAGGGCATATATAAGAGACTTAATTTAGAAATGCATTTGAACCTTTGGTTCAAATGGACTTCAAACCAAATGTTTACTAGTTACATTAGCTCAAACAGCATCACATCTACATGCCATGCTCATGCATCATATTGTTGCATATGATTGTGTTTTGATTGCCGGCACCGTTCCTTCTCGATAGGTCCTGCTCCGGAGACGTTCCAGAGTACCTGTCTGTGAAGCAGTGCCTCCCTTGTTGTTTTACCAGGCAAGCAAACCCCCTTGTTCATTTCGATAAAACCCTACTCTCCCGCTCCTGCTCTCAGTTATTGCATTAGGACAACAACGGTTCATCTGCTACTTTGTGCTGCGGTAGTTGAACCCATTCCTCTGCATGACCTGTCATTGCCACAGTAAATAGTTGAAACCCACTAGCATGTGTAGGAGTTGATTGAAGCCACTGATGTGTTCCTACCATGCTATGCCTGCTATTGCTTAGAGTCGTGTCAGGTCTGATTCATTGGGAATGAATTGGAGTGTTACGATATGTTCTGATGCTGAGAGTGAAGTGTGTGAACACATTTTGGTAAAGGTAGCGGTGGGAGGCCATGTAGGAGTACATGGTGGGTTGTCTCACTGGAACCGTCCTTAAGCACTGAGTTCTATGTATGTTGTCCAATGACTCGATACTACCACACATTGGAATGCTTAAGTGCCCCTCTCGATTTATTAGCCAACTTGATCTCTGTCCAGGAGTCGCAACTAGTTTCTGGTGTTTGTAGGTAGTGCTATTTTTCTACCAAGTGGCACCCGGCAGGGTGGGCTTGGGACAGACTAGGCACACGTGGCACGGTGTACCGAGTGGCACCGGTTGGTGGGCTCGGGAACCCTGCTCACATCGTTTGGGGCCGTGAGCGACACCCCGGCCGGATCTCCTTGCGGATGGAACCCGAATAGGCGATAAACCTGGACTAGAGTCTTGTGTGGTTAGTCAGGTCGTGGCCGACACCCTCGCCAGGCTTCCGCTTGAAGGTTGCCGAGATACATGACGTGTACATGGCGGTAAGTGGCGAGAGCGTGTGTGAAGAAGTACACCCCTGCAGGGTTAACATGATCTATTCGAATAGCCGGGTCCGCGGTTATGGACTTCTTGGATGCTTACATGGTACATAGACAACTTGAAGTGGATACTATAAAATGCTCAAGACAAGTGTGAGTGCTATGGATGGCCTTCTCGTAGGGAGACGGGGATGAATCCATAGTAGTGTATTGTGTGGTGATTAGTGGACTCGTGTACGTTGTTTCACCTCAAGAGTTTCTGGTAGTCGTAGAACAGGATAGCCACAGAGTCAAAGCTGGCTTGCTGCAACCAAACCCCACATTACCCTCTTGATACAAATGCATGTACGATAGGATCTGATGTAAGTCTTGCTGAGTACCTTTGTACTCATGTTGCTTTATTTATGTTTTTGCAGCTGAGACTTCGGTCTTACTAGTGTTCTCGTGGACTTCGACTAGTAGCTAGTACCTCAGCTACGATCTTGATCGGACGTTGTAGATAGTCAGGCGTTCAGCCTTTTTCATTTATAGATGTCTGTACTCAGACATGTAATGCTTCCGCTTGTTGCTTGATTGCTCTGACTGTTGGGTCATGTGACCCCTGTTTGTAATAATGCTGTGATGGCTCTTCTGAGCCTTTATCTATATAAGTTGTTGAGTTATGCTGTGATGCCATGTTGTACAGCACATACCTGCATGTTATGCGTACGTGTAATGTGTATTGCTATGTGTGGGATCTGACTATCTAGTTGTTTATTCTTAGTAGCCTCTCTTACCGGGAAATGTCTCCTAGTGCTTCCACTGAGCCCTGGTAGCTTGCTACTGCTCCGGAACACTTAGGCTGGCCGGCATGTGTCCTTCTTCGATCCTGTGTCTGTCCCTTCGGGGAAATGTCACGCGATGAATACCGGAGTCCTGTTAGCCTGCTACAGCCCGGTTCACCGGAGTCCTGTTAGCCCAGTGCTACAGCCTGGATTCACTCGTTGATGACCGACACATTCGATGCTGGGTCATGGATGCCTGTCCCTGTAAGTGAGTGCCACTTTGGGTTTACGACTAGCCATGTCAGCCCGGGCTCTTTATCATATGGATGCTAGCGACACCATCATATACGTGTGCCAAAATGCGCAAACGGTCCCGGGGAAAGGTAAGGCGACACCCGTGGGGATACCGTGCGTGAGGCCGCAAAGTGATATGAGGTGTTACATGCTAGACCGAGGTGGCATAGAGTCGGGGTCCTGACAGCGCTGGTATCAGAGCCTGACTGCCTGTAGGTTTACCAAGCCAGACTGGTCGAAGTCGAGTCTAGAAATTCTTTAGTTATGTAAGGGAATTGATTGTGGGAAGGAACGTAAGGCTCTTTTTACTCCTTATACCTCATGGCCTTCTGATCTGAGTCATCCTATCTTTCCTACGGGGTTAAGGAACTAGGCTTTCTCTTCCGTCTATCAGGATCACGTGTTACTACTCCGTAGTTCCATAAGACTGGTTGATCAGAGTCATACCCCAGTTTCGAGTACTTCCGGTGTAGTCTGTTTAGTACTATCCTAGAACCTTGAGTGGTGATGTTGAGTTGTTGTACTACCCCATTTTTAGTAGGATGTCTCATTCTGAGCATTTTACTGCTGTTATGCTGCCGGAATTTCCCTAGGAGTTCGAGAGATACTAATTCCTTGTCCTACATTCTACAGTCTTTAGTTGATGCTGATTCCGTCCTTGGTTTCGTTTCTCAGGATGTCATCAGCTAAGCGAAGTTCCGTCGCTCGTAGCCAGAACCACGGAGATGGTAGAAATGAGGATCCTCCTGACCAGCCTTCGTTGACAGAGTTCATGTTAGAAATGGAGAGGAACAAGCGTGAGTCTAACCGCTTGTTGGCACGTATCGAGAAGAACACCGCACATCAGTTCAAAGGGTCTGCTACCATTCATGACTTCATTCGCTTGCACCCACCTACTTTTCATCATCCCATCGAGCCACTCGATGCAGATGACTGGCTCTGTAGCATCACCCATAAGCTGCGTTCCGCGAACGTAGCTGAAGATGACAAAGTCACTTATGCCACATACCACCTGGAAGGTCCTGCTAGTCTTTGGTGGCAGAACTATGAGACTTTGCTTCCAGCTGGCCAGATTCCTACCTGGAAGGATTTCACTGAGGCTTTTCGCGAGCATCACATTCCCCAAGCCCTCCTTGATCGCAAGAGAGAAGAGTTCTGCAGTTTCACCCAGAGTAAGATGGCTGTTGATGCTTATAGCAGAGAGTTCGAGAACCTCGCCCGTTATGCCACAGAAGAAGTGTCCACGTACGCCAAGAAGCAGGCTAGGTTCCGGAAGGGTCTCAACCCCAAGTTGCGTCGTGATCTCCACCTGCATCATTGTGATACATTCCAAGCCCTTGTGAACAAGGCCATCAATGCAGAGACAGCTCAACTCACTTACGAGGAGTCTCGTAAGCACACCCGTGATTTGGGATCTCTCTCTGGCTCTAGTTCCCAGAGGCGCCGGATTTGGGTTCCAAACTCCGCTCTTCCTTCCGGATATACACCGAGGCCATCCTATGTGGTGCCTCCCCCAGCTCAGTCATATGTTCCACCCAGGCCTACTGGTAGACCGCTTGTCAGTGCGGGTCCCCGTCCAACCTCAGGGACTTGCTTCACATGCGGGAAGCCAGGACACTATGCACGTGACTGCTCTCAGACTAGTTATGCTCCACCCCAGCCCGAGAAGACTGTTGGCTGTGTTAAGCCATCACGCAAGATGATCAGTGTCAAGTCAGCCCCCACTGAACGTGGACGTGTGCATCACGTCTCAGCTAGAGACGCTCATGATGATCCAGATGTCGTTCTTGGTACACTCCTTGTCAATTGTCACCCAGCATCAGTTCTATTCGATACTGGAGCATCTCACTCCTTCATTTCTGAAAGCTATGCTAACTTGCACAACCTGTCATTTTGTGATATGCCAACTCCGCTAGTCATCCAAACTCCTGGATCCAAATGGCAAACCTCTAGTGTAAGCCATGGTAACGAAATCCTTGTTGACAGACTTGTATTCCTTGCATCACTTGTAGCCCTCAAGTCCTCAGATATTAACATCATCTTGGGTATGGACTGGATGACAGCTCATCATGCCAAGATTGATTGTTACACCAGATCTGTTCAGCTTACACACCCATCTGGCAAGATAGTCACTGTCTCCACTAGAGTTGCAAAGCGTCAGCTCTATTCTCTTAATGCCAGCCCTCTTCCAGACCTTGAAGATATCCCGGTAGTCCGTGACTTTCCGGATGTATTCCCAGAAGAACTGCCAGGTGTTCCACCTGACAGAGATGTAGAGTTCGTCATAGATCTTATTCCAGGAACAGCTCCAATCTCCCGGAGACCTTACAAGATGGCACCCCTAGAACTAGCCGAGCTTAAGAAACAACTCGATGAGTCCTTGCAAAAGGGTTTCATCCGTCCCAGCTCTTCTCCTTGGGCTTGCCCCGTCCTCTTCGTCAAGAAGAAGGATGGTACGGACCGGATGGTTGTTGATTATCGTCCCGTTAATTTGGTCACGATAAAGAACAAGTATCCGCTCCCCAGGATCATCGACCTGTATGATCAGCTCGCTGGATCCTCAGTCTTCTCCAAGATGGATTTAAGGTTAGGATACCATCAAATCAAGATCAGAAACGGGGACATTCCCAAGACAGCTTTTGTCACTCGTTATGGTCAGTACGAGTACACTGTCATGTCCTTTGGCCTAACCAATGCCCCAGCCACATTCTCCCGCTTGATGAACTCGATCTTCATGGAGTACTTAGATAAGTTCGTCGTGGTTTACCTCGATGATATTCTTATTTACTCGAAGAACGAGGAAGAGCATGCCGAACATCTTAGACTTGTTTTAGAAAAACTCAGAGAGCACCGCCTTTATGCCAAGTTCTCCAAGTGTGAATTTTGGTTGTCAGAAGTGACCTACTTAGGTCACGTAATCTCTGGTAAGGGCATTGCTGTCAATCCCGAGAGAGTTCAAGCCGTTCTCGATTGGACTCCACCTGAAACAGTCAAACAAGTTAGGAGTTTCCTTGGCCTAGCCAGCTATTGTCGCCGCTTTGTTGAAAACTTCTCCAAAGTAGCCAAACCCCTCACGGAACTTCTCAAGAAAGATAAAAAGTTCGAGTGGTCCCCACAGTGTGAGTACAGTTTTCAGGAACTGAAAAGACGCCTGACTTCTGCTCCCATACTTGTGCCACCGGATTTCACTAAAGACTTTATTATCTACTGCGACGCCTCACGACAGGGACTAGGTTGCATTCTTATGCAGGATCGTCATGTGATTGCCTATGCATCCCGACAGTTGCATCCACATGAGGAGAATTATCCTACACATGATCTAGAGCTTGCAGCCGTAGTCTATGCACTCAAGACCTGGCGACATTACCTCCTTGGTAAACGTTGCGAGATCTACACTGATCACCAGAGTCTCAAGTATATCTTCACCCAACCAGACCTAAACCTTAGGCAAAGACGTTGGTTGGAGTTGATTACAGATTATGATCTAGGGATTACCTACACCCCAGGCAAAGCCAATGTCATGGTTGATGCTCTAAGCCGTAAATCCTATTGCAACAATCTCATGTTGCAGCAAGGCCAACCACTTCTCCATGAGGAATTCTGTAAGCTTAACCTTCACATTGCTCCTCGCGGATTCCTTTCTACCTTGGTGGCGAAACCTACCCTTGAGGATCAGATCATCTCTGACCAGAAGTTTGATAGGGGGGTTATTTGCATTAAGAGAAACATTAAAAAGGGAGTTGGTGGATGTTTCTCTATGGATGATCGTGGTGTTGTTTTCTTTGAGAATCGCTTGGTGGTTCCCAAGAATCAACATCTGCGACAATTGATTCTTAAGGAGGCGCATGAATCTCCTCTCACGATTCATCCCGGTAGTACTAAGATGTATCAGGACCTACGCCAGAGGTTCTGGTGGACTAGGATGAAGAGAGAAATCGCTCAGTTTATTGCTAACTGTGACGTTTGTCGTCGCGTTAAGGCAGAGCATCAAAGACCTGCTGGCACCCTTCAGCCTTTAGCTATTCCTGAATGGAAATGGGATAAAGTTGGTATGGACTTCATCACCGGCTTTCCCAGGACCAAGAGAGGGAATAACGCTATCTTCGTAGTCGTTGATCGTCTTTCCAAAGTGGCTCACTTCCTCCCTGTTCGGGAAAATATCACTGCTAGTCAGCTTGCTGACTTATATATTTCTCGAATAGTGTCACTCCATGGTGTTCCACTAGAGATCAATTCAGACCGTGGCAGTCTTTTCACTTCTCATTTCTGGGAGAGTTTCCAAACTGCCATGGGAACCCATCTTTCCTTCAGTACCGCTTTCCACCCTCAGTCGAGTGGTCAGGTGGAACGGGTCAATCAAATTCTCGAAGACATGCTCAGAGCTTGCGTTATCTCATTCGGTATGGATTGGGAGAAATGTCTTCCTTTCGCCGAGTTTGCTTATAACAATAGCTACCAATCCAGCCTCAAGAAAGCTCCTTTTGAGGTTCTCTAT
>NC_041382.1:453191509-453191975 GCF_002162155.2 Triticum dicoccoides | reverse complement strand
GACCTCGCCCTCACGCTCGCTAGTTCCGCGGTGAGCCCCCGCACCGAACCCCCTCCTCCCCGTGTCCGTTTGCCCCGTCTAGCTAGCTCGCCACCGCGCCCGTAAGCTCCTCGCCGCCGGCCATGGCGCCACGGTGGCACGAGCCCAAGCCGGTCACCTCCGCGCGCGTCACCGTGTTCCTGGTGACGCCAGGAGGCCGTAGGAGCCCTCCGCTTCCACTGCCGTGCACCACAACGCCGCGGCCGCAAGTTGCCGAGCTCCGGCCGCCGCCCTGAGCTCTGCTCCGGCGAGCTCCGCCGCCCCCGCAGCCTCCCGCGTGTTCCACTGGATGCGCGTGAGCGCGGGCTTCACTCTCGTGGTCTCCGCCGCCCGAATGGTCGCCGGAGCGACGTTCCCGAGCCCCTCCGCCGCGCTCGGCCTCGCCGGCGGCTAAACGCCGGCGGGATTGACCGGTCAACCCGCGCTA
>NC_041382.1:453127125-453189774 GCF_002162155.2 Triticum dicoccoides | reverse complement strand
GAGACTTCGGTCTTACTAGTGTTCTCGTGGACTTCGACTAGTAGCTAGTACCTCAGCTACGATCTTGATCGGACGTTGTAGATAGTCAGGCGTTCAGCCTTTTTCATTTATAGATGTCTGTACTCAGACATGTAATGCTTCCGCTTGTTGCTTGATTGCTCTGACTGTTGGGTCATGTGACCCCTGTTTGTAATAATGCTGTGATGGCTCTTCTGAGCCTTTATCTATATAAGTTGTTGAGTTATGCTGTGATGCCATGTTGTACAGCACATACCTGCATGTTATGCGTACGTGTAATGTGTATTGCTATGTGTGGGATCTGACTATCTAGTTGTTTATTCTTAGTAGCCTCTCTTACCGGGAAATGTCTCCTAGTGCTTCCACTGAGCCCTGGTAGCTTGCTACTGCTCCGGAACACTTAGGCTGGCCGGCATGTGTCCTTCTTCGATCCTGTGTCTGTCCCTTCGGGGAAATGTCATGCGATGAATACCGGAGTCCTGTTAGCCTGCTACAGCCCGGTTCACCGGAGTCCTGTTAGCCCAGTGCTACAGCCTGGATTCACTCGTTGATGACCGACACGTTCGATGCTGGGTCATGGATGCCTGTCCCTGTAAGTGAGTGCCACTTTGGGTTTACGACTAGCCATGTCAGCCCGGGCTCTTTATCATATGGATGCTAGCGACACCATCATATACGTGTGCCAAAATGCGCAAACGGTCCCGGGCAAAGGTAAGGCAACACCCGTGGGGATACCGTGCGTGAGGCCGCAAAGTGATATGAGGTGTTACATGCTAGATCGAGGTGGCATAGAGTCGGGGTCCTGACATTCCGGGCTGTAGCACTGGGCTAACAAGACTCCGGGGAACCCGGGCTGTAGCTGGCTAGGCAGGACTCCAGATATCATCGCGTGACATTTCCCCGAAGGGACAGACATAGGAACGAAGTGAAACACATGCCGGCCAGTCAAGTGTCCTGAACAGTAGTGTTGGGCTAGCAGGACTCCGGTGAACCGGGCTGTAGCGGACTACTATGGCTCGAGGAACACTAGACTACATTTCCCCATAAGAAAAGCTACCAAGGATAAACAACTAGATTGTCGGATCCCACTCATACCAAGCATTTCAATCATACACACAATATGCCCAATATGAGTACATACAACATGGCATCACAACAAAACTCTACAACTCAAGTACTTTATTTAAAGGCTGCAGAGAGCCATACATAACATGTTCATACAGATAGGGGTCACATGACCCGACACTCAAGTCGTACAAACATACAAGCACATGCAGAAGCAACTAGTCTGAGTACAGACTCTAGAAAGTAAGAAGGCTTCTCGAAGCCTGACTATCTACATAGGGCCCTCCATGGCCGGGATCACCACCTGGGTGGCTAGTCACTCGTCGACGTCAAGGTCTACATAAAACCCATCGGAGTGGGCGGTGTCGTCTGAAACAGTAATTAAGCAAACATGAGTACAAAGGTACCCAGCAAGTCTTACATCAGAACCTACTATACATGCTTATTCTCAAGAAGGTGGTGGGGTTGATGCAGCAAGCCAGCTTTGACTCTTGGCTAAGCTATCCTACGGAACCTCTCTAGTAAAATAGTTTTCGCACACGAGTCCACTACTCACCAACACAATACTCCACCGGGGATCCTCCCTCGTCATCCTACGAGAGGGCCATCCTCGGTACTCACACTTATCTTGAGTCTTTTAGTAGTATCCATTAACTTGTCTATGAACTGTATAGGCAACCAAGTAGTCCTTTACCGCGGGCGCGCCTATTCGAATAGTTTTATACCCTGTAGGGGTGTACTTCTTCATACACGCTTTCACCACTTATCGCCGCTTACACGACATGTACTCGCAACCTTCAAGCGGAAGCCCAGCGAGGGTGTTGGCCACGGCCTACCTAAACACTTAAGTCTCTAGTCCAGGTTTATCGCCTATCCAGGTTCCATCCGCAGGGAGTCCGGCGAGGTTTCCACATAAGGCCCCGAATGATGTGAACAGGGCCCCGAGACGCCAAACGGGCGCCCGGCATACCCGGCCACGGTGTATCTACCGCAACATAGCCCACCCCTAGGGTCAGCGCTACGCACGGCCGCCAACACATAACCTACAAAGACCAGAAACTATTTGCAACACCTGGACAGAGTACTAGGGTGATTAAGAAGCCGAGAGGGTCAATTAAGGATCCCAATGCATGGTAGTAGCTGAATCTTGAAATCACACATACAGGTCTCAGTTCTTAGGGACGGCCTCAATGAAACAACCCACCATGTACTCCTACATGGCCTCTCATCGATACCTTTACCAAAACATGTTCAACACATGCCTCACATTACCGACATAAGCATTTCACTCTAGCCCATCACCCAGATGAACCAGACCTGACACAACTCTAAGCATAGCAGGCATAGCAAGGTAGGAATGACATACATGGCTCAATCAACTCCTACACATGCTAGTGGGTTTCATCTAGTTACTGTGGCAATGACAGGTCATGCAGAGGATAAGGGTTCAACTACCGTAGCACACAGCAGTTTGAATCGCGTTGTCTTAATGCAGTAAACAAGAGCAGAAGCGAGAACATGGGTTTGTATCGGAATGATCAATGGTTGCTTGCCTGATGGAGTGGTAGCGGGATACTGCCCTTCAGTTGGATACTCGTGAATATCCTCGGAGGCAGAACCTACCACGGGGAACACATCGGAACACAATCAACACATGACGATATGCAACAATATGATGCATGCTATGACATGGCAATATGAATGTGTTTTGGCCTAATGCAAGCTAGAATAGAAAGGGATGAACTCATTTGAATCAAAGATTCAAATATTAGCTCATTAAACATGGCCTTAATAGTGCATTTCCTTATTTTGCTTAAACAGCAAGGTAAACTTGTTTTGTCATGCATGAAACCATTACAGATGGATAGATTGAATTTTTCTGATAATTTTTCATATATAAATTATTTCATTTTGGAGTTACGGTTGAATTTCTATGATTTTTAGAAGTTTTAAACATTTTCTGGAATTTCTTGAATAAAAAAAATAAATCTAGAAAATGCATTACTGCATCAGCATTGCGTCATGCTGACCTCAGTAGGTCAAAGGCGCCAGCCCAGGTCAAACCTGACTGGTGGCCCCCTTCTGTCAGCCTCTCAGCTAATTAGCAAGATTAGATTAACACTAATTAGTTGTCAGTGGGGCCTGGGCCCACATGTCAGTGACTGATTTAATTAAAATTAATTAAAACTAAACCTAAATTAGTTAATAGACCGGCCCCACCTGTCATAGACTCAGGGGGGTCTACCTGGGCCCACCCAGGGGTCAAACTGGGTCAACTCGCCGGTGGCTCGACGCCGGCGAGGCTCGGAAAACGCCCTCCGCCGACCAAATCGACGCCGGAGACCACCCGTGCGAAGCCCAGGCTCTAACGCATCCAATGGAGCAAGTGTGAGGAGCTGGGGTGGAGCGAGCTCGTCGGAATCGAGCTCGTGGCGGCGGCCGGAGTTCGGGCGAGGTCGGTTTCGACGCTACGGTGCACGGGAGGGAGAACTGGGGGTGGCTACGGGTTCCTGGTGCTGCACTGAGCACGGTGAGGCGCTCCGTTGTGGGCTTGCATGGCTGTGGCCATGGCTGCGCCATGGCCGGCGGCGGGGAGCTCTCGGGTGCGGTGGAAACGGCGGCTACAAGGGCCAAACGAGCACGGGAGCTAGGGTAAGAGGAAGAGGAGCTCACAGCGGAGTCGGAGAGGGGGTCAGCGAGCTCAGGGAGGTCCTGGTGGTGGCGAATCGACCGGAGATGGCTCGGGTGCCCGAGGTTGAAGACGAGGGCGAAGGCGGCGTTGTAGGGCCTCCGGTGAAGCGTACCTCGGTGGGGAGGACGAGGGAGTCGAGGCGGAGCTGAGGGGCTTGTTGGAGGGGCGAGGGGAGGTCTCTGGCAGCGACTACGGCGATCGGCAGCGAGGGACGCGCTCGGCCATCGCGGGAGAGGATGAGGGGGACGAGGGGGAGAATGAGAGAGGATGAGAGGGAGACGTGTGGGTCGCGTGGTGTCCTCTGGGCGTCTCCCGGCGTCAGCAGAAGCAGGAGGTGGCCGGCGCGTGGCCGGCGCGCGGCGAGCACGCGCCCTGCGTCCTTCTAGCGCGAGGAGGACGACGACTGGCAGCGCCAGCAGGCTGGGCCGAGCCAGGTGGCTGGGCCAGCACAGGTAAGGCCCAGGTGGGCTTCTTTCTCCTCTTTTTTTATTTATTTAGTTTCTGTTTTCTATTTAACTGCAACTGTTGGGCTTTAAATAAAATACTAAAATGTTTCCAAAAATCCTGAAAATAAATGGGGCCTCTGTTTAGA
The DNA here is from genome assembly GCF_002162155.2 of Triticum dicoccoides. Lineage (NCBI taxonomy): Eukaryota > Viridiplantae > Streptophyta > Magnoliopsida > Poales > Poaceae > Triticum > Triticum dicoccoides. The sequence goes on along the minus strand of NC_041382.1, from coordinate 453,185,407 downwards.
TTGTTTCCAACAGGAAACATTTATTCCCAGAATTAGTTGAGCACTTAGATTATTTTATAGCATTTAAATGCCCAAATTCAAATACTTATGATTTAATTCAATGACCTCCTATTGACCTAGAAAATTGTGCACCAATTTTGCCAGAGGTTCTAACCTAAGACAAAGAGGGTGAACTTTTTAGAAGGGCATTTCAGGTTCATTGAAACTAATTTTAGTAAACCCTAGTTGTTTCCAGGGGGTGTTGGGGGTTCTGTCTTCCCCAATTCAAATTTATGAAGAATTTAAACATGATGCACATTCTAATGCTTGAACTAGCTAGGGTGTGACAACTCACCCCCACTCAAAAGAATCTCGTCCCGAGATTTAGAATCCTCCGGGAAGAAGGTGGGGTACTCGAGTCGAAGACGATCCTCCCTTTCCCAAGTGGCTTCTTTCTCGGAATGGTGTGACCATTGAACCTTGAGAAACTTAATATTATGACGTCGAGTGGTACGCTCGGCTTGATCAAGGATACGAACGAGATATTCCCGATAGGAGAGGTCATCTTGTAGATCAAGCGTTTCGTGGTCCACCCCATGGATAGGATCCGCGAAGCAACGCCTGAGTTGTGAAACGTGGAAGACATCGTGAACTCTGGAAAGATGCGGAGGTAGTTCCAATTGGTAGGCAACTTCTCCTCGTTTGGCAAGAATGCGAAAGGGTCCGATGTAACGAGGGGCCAATTTGCCTTTGATACCGAAACGATGGGTTCCCTTTAACGGAGTAACCCGAAGGTAAGCCTTCTCGTCGACTTCATAAGTCATAGGCTTATGTTTACAGTCATATTGACTCTTTTGACGAGATTGGGCTGTTTTCAATTTCTCACGAATAACGCGAACCTGCTCTTCTGCTTCCCGAATCATATCCAGGCCAAAGAGTTGTCTTTCCCCGGTTTCTGACCAGTTAAGAGGCGTTCGACATTTTCGTCATAAGAGAACTTCGAAAGGAGCCTTGCCCAAGCTGGCTTGATAACTATTGTTATAAGCAAACTCCGCGAATGGAAGGCATTTCTCCCAACTCATTCCGAACGAGATAACAGAAGCTCGGAGCATATCTTCCAGAATTTGATTGACTTGCTCTACTTGACCACTTGATTGAGGATGGAAGGCGGTACTAAAGGAGAGACGAGTTCCCATAGCATTTTGGAAACTTTCCCAAAATCGAGAGGTGAAGAGACTCCCACGGTCTGAGTTAATTTCCAATGGAACACCATGAAGAGATACTATTCGGGAGATGTATAAATCGGCTAGCTGGCTAGCGGTGATACTCTCACGAACAGGTAGAAAGTGGGCTACTTTGGAAAGACGGTCGACCACGACGAAGATGGCATTATTCCCTCTCTTGGTCCTAGGAAACCCAGTGATGAAATCCATACTGATTTTATCCCATTTCCATTCAAGAATAGCCAAAGGTTGAAGGGTGCCAGCAGGCCGTTGGTGCTCTGCTTTAACACGACGACAGACGTTGCAGCTAGCAATGTATTGAGCGATTTCTCTCTTCATCCTAGTCCACCAAAACCTCTGGCGTAGGTCTTGATACATTTTAGTACTACCGGGATGAGTGGTGAGAGGAGATTCATGAGCTTCCTTAAGGATCAACTGGCGCAGATGTTGTTTCTTGGGAACCACCAGACGGTTCTCGAAGAAGACAGCACCTCGCTCATCCATGGAGAAACATTTAGCAACTCCGCTAGCGATGTTTTCCTTAATCCGGGATATGCCCTTATCATACCGCTGGGAGGTTATGGTTTGATCCATAAGGGTAGGTTTCGCCACCAGGGTGGAAAGGAATCCTCGAGGAACAATGTGAAGATTAAGCTTACGAAATTCCTCATGGAGAAGTGGTTGACTTTGTTGTAACATCAGATTGTTATAATAGGACTTACGGCTTAGCGCATCAGCCATGACATTGGCTTTGCCCGGGGTGTAAGTTATTCCTAAGTCATAATCCGAGATCAACTCAACCCAACGTCTTTGCCTGAGATTCAAATCTGGTTGGGTGAAGATATATTTCAAACTTTGGTGATCGGTGAAGATCTCACAACGATTACCGAGAAGGTAATGTCGCCAGGTTTTAAGTGCATGGACTACAGTTGCAAGCTCTAGATCATGTGTAGGATAATTTTCCTGATCTGGGTGTAATTGTCGTGAAGCATAGGCAATTACCTGACGATCTTGCATGAGTATGCAACCTAATCCTTGTCGCGAGGCGTCGCAATAGATAATAAAGTCCTTGGAGAAGTCTGGTGGTACCAGTACGGGAGCAGATGTCAGGCGTCTTTTCAGTTCCTGAAAGCTGAACTCGCATTGTGGAGTCCACTCGAACTTTTTATCTTTCTTGAGGAGTTCAATTAGAGGTTTAGCAACCTTGGAGAAATTCTCGACGAAGCGGCGGCAATAGCTCGCTAAGCCAAGGAAGCTCCGAACTTGCTTAACCGTCTCAGGTGGATTCCAATCAAGGACGGCTTGAACTCGCTCGAGATTGATAGCAATACCCTTGCCAGAGATTACATGGCCTAGATAGGTCACTTCTGGCAACCAAAATTCACACTTGGAGAATTTGGCACAAAGGCGATGCTCTCGAAGTTTCATCGATACCAGCCTTAGATGTTCGGCATGTTCCTCTTCATTCTTGGAGTAGATGAGTATGTCATCGAGATATACTACGACGAATTTATCCAAGTACTCCATGAAAACCGAGTTCATTAACCGAGAGAAGGTGGCTGGGGCATTGGTTAAACCGAAGGACATGACAGTGTACTCGTATTGGCCATAACGAGTAACAAAGGCCGTTTTGGGAATGTCCCCGTTTCTGATTTTGATTTGATGGTAGCCCAACCTCAAATCCATTTTGGAAAAGACTGAGGATCCAGCGAGCTGATCATACAGATCATTGATCCTGGGATGAGGGTATTTGTTCTTGATGGTGACCAGGTTGACAGGTCGGTAATCCACAACCATTCGATCCGTTCCATCCTTCTTCTTGACGAAGAGGACGGGGAAAGCCCAAGGAGAGGAACTAGGGCGGATGAAACCCTTTTTCATGGACTCATCGAGTTGGTTCTTAAGCTCGGCTAGTTCTAAGGGTGCCATCTTGTAGGGTCTTCTAGAAATTGGCACGGTTCCTGGAACAAGGTCTATCACAAACTCAACATCCCTGTCAGGTGGAACACCTGGTAGTTCATCTAGAAAGACATCCGAAAAGTCTCGGACTACCGGAACATCCTCAAGGTCTGGAAGGGGGTTGGCATTTAGGGAGTAAAGTTGGCGCTTGGCCACTCGGGTTAAGACGTTAACTGTCTTGCCTGAGGGGTGAGTAAGTTGAACGGTTCTAGTGGCACAATCGATCTTAGCATAATGAGCTGACATCCAGTCCATACCCAAGATGATGTTTATGTCCGAGGACTTGAGAGCTATTAAGGATGCAAGGAAGACAAACCTATCGACAAGAATTTCGTTCCCATGGCTTACTCTAGAAGTTTGCCATCTACAGCCAGGGGTTTGAATTTCCATGGTAGAGGGCATGTCACAGAATGTCGTGTTATGCAATCGAGCATAGTTCTCGGATATGAATGAATGAGATGCTCCAGTATCGAAAAGAACAGATGCCGGATGGCAGTTAACAAGGAGCGTACCAAGGACGACGTTGGGATCCTCATGAGCCTCCTCGGCTGAAACATAATTGACATGGCCACGTGCAGTGGTGGCCGCTTGGCGTAGAAAGTCTTCCCCGCGGGCTTACCACGGCCAACGGACTTTCCAGTTTGATTGGGGTTGTTGTTCTGGGGACACTCTCGGCTATAGTGACCCGGCTCTCCACACTTGAAGCATGTCACCACATTGGGGCGTGGAGCAGCATTAGCAGCAGGGCCACCATAGGGCTTGGGCGGTACAAATTGCTGGTTGGGACGAGGGGCCTCAAAGGATGGCCTCGGGATGAACCTGGGTGGCAGTGCCGTGCTTGGGATCCACACCCGGCGCTTCTGAGCTCCAGAGCCGGATGAAGAGCCAAAATCACGGGAGTGCTTGCGTGAAGCGTCATAATCAGTCTGGCCTGTCTCAGCGCTGATGGCTTTATTGACCAGCTTTTGAAAGGATGTGCACTCGTGCAGACGGAGATCGCGGCGAAGCTCAGGGCTAAGTCCCTTGCGGAACCTTGCCTGCTTCTTAGCGTCAGTAGAAACCTCTTCAGGGGCATAGCGTGCCAGATTCCCAAATTCACGACTATATGCATCCACAGTCAGTCTTCCTTGGGTGAAGTTGCAGAACTCCTCCCTCTTGCAATCCATGAGACCTTCCGGAATGTGATGCTCACGGAAAGCCTCACTGAATTCAGCCCAAGTAGTGATTTGGCCGACCGGGCGCATAGCTTCAAAGTTTTCCCACCAAAGGCTAGCAGGGCCTTCGAGGTGATAGGCAGCATAAGTAACCTTGTCGGCTTCGGCTACGTTGGCAGAACGTAGCTTGTGGGTGATGCTGCGAAGCCAGTCATCCGCGTCGAGGGGCTCGACGGAGTGGTTAAACTTTGGTGGGTACAGCTTGATAAAGTCATTGATTGACACCAAGTCATTTCGTGGGTGGCGTGCAGTGTTCTGCTCAATCCGCTCCAGCAGGTGGTTGGTCTCACGCTTGTTTCTTTCCGCCTCCAGCATTACTTCGGCCAGAGAAGGTGGGTGAGGTAGATTTTCACCCCTAGCTGCACTGGCTTCCCCCTGCTCCCAGGCAGCAGGGTTGCTGCGGGTGTTGACCATCCTAGGAGAAAAACAAGACAACGGTTTAGACAAGGATGGCTCAAACTTAGCAAGGAAGTGCAGAATGTAATGGATAGCATGGAATGCAGAGATGTTCATCTGTATGTCATGGTAATATAAAACTGCCATATATATACCAACGGTCATACACATCATACATAGTTTAGTACAAGCCCATGCTACAGTACAACTATGATGAAAGACATTACATCTCATCGGAGGCATTCCAAGCTCCTATACATTATTTGTCTACACCTCCGGATTTGACTACACACAAAGTCATATTCCACAAGTCTCGCTGGACAGTGGAGATACAACTACTACAATACTAATGGTACTACTGCTAACTCAGACAGCTCCATAGTAGTTCTCATAGAAGTCACCTCCATAGCCTGGAAGTTCAACGTGACCATCCGGAAACAGACAGTCCTGAGGAGCCTGTGGACCATAGGGGCTAGGATGAGGTCTTGGACCAACAAACGGTGGCCTGCGGGGACCACGGGGTGGGGTGATGCCTCCCACATCACGCCAATCCACCATGCCTGGTAGAGCTGATCTCACAGGATACAGATCCCTTGTATCCATACATCCAGCTTGCACCGCAGGTGCAAACCGAGTCAATGTGGCCCAATGATCAACACGGGTATTGAAAAGCTCCAGCCTCAAGGCCCGATTCTCTCGGTCCTTATCCTCGAGCATCTCGGCAGTGGTACGAGTTAATGAGTCCTCCTGAGTGGAGTCAGCATAGATATCCTGAAGGTACCCTTGCGCTCCCGGAAGTGAAGCTGGCATGTAACGGAAGTCGGTGTACCGAAGCAGGCCAGTCCGAACTCGCAAGATGGTCATCATGGAATAGGCAGCATCCTGCACAGCCATCTCAACAGTAACCCCAAGTCCATAGGAACAGTGAAGGGGCTCGGTAGATCCAGGATAAGAAGGAAATATCCTGACGGTGCAGAGATATTGGCTTTGATTAAAGTCGCGGAACTGCTCTTCGACGGTGTATTCGGGATACCAACGGTAGCCCGTCTCGATCATGACCCGGACTAACATAGCAGTATGACCAGGCACGTCGAGGCACCGGGTAAGGAAACCACTTGGTTTTGAACATGGTTGGCAATATGAAAGCACAACCACAATGTAAAGACATCAGAATTTCTAGGGAAAATCGGACAGCATAACAGCTGTAAATGCTCCGAAAAAGATTTGAGACATCCACAACAGTTCGCAATACCACTCAACAACATCATATCAAGGTTCTGATCTAATTAGCAACATACTAAGAATAGTAGAAACTGAACTGGAACTGGTAACAACAATCCTATAAGCTACTACGGATTAGTAACACGTGAACCTGATAGAAGAAGAGAGCCTAGTCCTTAACCCACGTTGAATGAGAAGAGAATGACTCAGATCAAAGGCATAGGGTAAAGGAGTAAAAGAGACTTACGTTCCCTTCCACAATCAATTCCCCTACATATAACTAAAGCATTTCTAGACTCGACATCGACCAGTTTGGCTCAACGAACCTACAGGCAGTCCGGCTCTGATGCCAACGCTATCAGGACCCCGATTCCAAGTCACATCGATCTAGCCGGTAACACCTCATATCACTTTGTGGCCTCACGCACGGTATCCCACAGGTGTCGCCTTACCATGGCCGGGACCGTTTGCGCCTTTTGGCTCACGTATATGATAGTGTCGCTAGCATCCATATGACAGAGAACCCAGGCTGACATGGCTAGTCGTGAACCCAAAGCGGCACAGACCTATGGAGACAGGCATACATGAATCACATCGAGCATGTCGGTCATCAACGAGTGATTCCGGGCTGTAGCACTGGGCTAACAGGACTCCGGGGAACCCGGGCTGTAGCAGGCTAGGCAGGACTCCGGATATCATCGTGTGACATTTCCCCGAAGGGACAGACATAGGAACAAAGTGAAACACATGCCGGCCAGTCAAGTGTCCTGAACAGTAGTGCTGGGCTAGCAGGACTCCGGTGAACCGGGCTGTAGCGGACTACTATGGCTCGAGGAACACTAGACTACATTTCCCCATAAGAAAAGCTGCCAAGGATAAACAACTAGATTGTCGGATCCCACTCATACCAAGCATTTCAATCATACACACAATATGCCCAATATGAGTACATACAACATGGCATCACAACAAAACTCTACAACTCAAGTACTTTATTTAAAGGCTCCAGAGAGCCATAAATAACATGTTCATACAGATAGGGGTCACATGACCCGACACTCAAGTCATACAAACATACAAGCACATGCGGAAGCAACTAGTCTAAGTACAGACTCTAGAAAGTAAGAAGGCTTCTCGAAGCCTGACTATCTACATAGGGCCCTCCATGGCTGGGATCACCACCTGGGTGGCTAGTCACTCGTCGACGTCAAGGTCTACATAAAACCCATTGGAGTGGGCGGTGTCGTCTGAAACAGTAATTAAGCAAACATGAGTACAAAGGTACCCAGCAAGTCTTACATCAGAACCTACTATACATGCTTATTCTCAAGAAGGTGGTGGGGTTGATGCAGCAAGCCAGCTTTGACTCTTGGCTAAGCTATCCTACGGAACCTCTCTAATAAAATAGTTTTCGCACACGAGTCCACTACTCACCAACACAATACTCCACCGGGGATCCTCCCTCGTCATCCTACGAGAGGGCCATCCTCGGTACTCACACTTATCTTGAGTCTTTTAGTAGTATCCATTAACTTGTCTATGAACTGTATAGGCAACTAAGTAGTCCTTTACCGCGGACGCGGCTATTCGAATAGTTTTATACCCTGTAGGGGTGTACTTCTTCATACACACTTTCACCACTTACCGCCGCTTACACGACATGTACTCGGCAACCTTCAAGCGGAAGCCCAGCGAGGGTGTTGGCCACGGCCTACCTAAACACTTAAGTCTCTAGTCCAGGTTTATCGCCTATCTAGGTTCCATCCGCAGGGAGTCCGGCCGAGGTTTCCACATACGGCCCCGAACGATGTGAACAGGGTCCCGAGACGCCAAACGGGCACCCGGCATACCCGGCCACGGTGTATCTACCGCAACATAGCCCACCCCTAGGGTCAGCGCTACGCACGGCCGCCAACACATAACCTACAAACAGCAGAAACTATTTACAACTCCTGGACAAAGTACTAGGGTGATTAAGAAGCCGAGAGGGTCAATTAAGGATCCCAATGCATGGTAGTAGCTGAATCTTGAAATCACACATACAGATCTCAGTTCTTAGGGATGGCCTCAATGAAACAACCCACCATGTACTCCTACATGGCCTCTCATCGATACCTTTACCAAAACATGTTCAACACATCCCTCACATTACCAACATAAGCATTTCACTCTAGCCCATCACCCAGATGAACCAGACCTGACACAACTCTAAGCATAGCAGGCATAGCAAGGTAGGAATCACATACATGGCTCAATCAACTCCTACACATGCTAGTGGGTTTCATCTAGTTACTGTGGCAATGACAGGTCATGCAGAGGATAAGGGTTCAACTACCGTAGCACACAGCAGTTTGAATCACGTTGTCTTAATGCAGTAAACAAGAGCAGAAGCGAGAACATGGGTTTGTATCGGAATGATCAATGGTTGCTTGCCTGATGGAGTGGTAGCGGGATACTGCCCTTCAGTTGGATACTCGTGAATATCCTCGGAGGCAGAACCTACCACGGGGAACACATCGGAACACAATCAACACATGACGATATGCAACAATATGATGCATGCTATGACATGGCAATATGAATGTGTTTTGGCCTAATGCAAGCTAGAATAGAAAGGGATGAACTCATTTGAATCAAAGATTCAAATATTAGCTCATTAAACATGGCCTTAATAGTGCATTTCCTTATTTTGCTTAAACAGCAAGGTAAACTTGTTTTATCATGCATGAAACCATTACAGATGGATAGATTGAATTTTTCTGATAATTTTTCATATATAAATTATTTCATTTGGAGTTACGGTTTAATTTCTATGATTTTTAGAAGTTTTAAACATTTTCTGGAATTTCTTGAATAAAAAAAGTAAATCCAGAAAATGCATTACTGCATCAGCATTGCGTCATGCTGACCTCAGCAGGTCAAAGGCGCCAGCCCAAGTCAAACCTGACTGGTGGGCCCCTTCTGTCAGCCTCTCAGCTAATTAGCAAGATTAGATTAACACTAATTAGTTGTCAGTGGGGCCTGGGCCCACATGTCAGTGACTGATTTAATTAAAATTAATTAAAACTAAACCTAAATTAGTTAACAGACCGGCCCACCTGTCATAGACTCAGGGGGGTCTACCTGGGCCCACCCAGGGGTCAAACTGGGTCAACTCGCCGGCGGCTCGACGCTGGCGAGGCTCGGAAAACGCCCTCCGGCGACCAAATCGACGCCGGAGACCACCCGTGCGAAGCCCAGGCTCTCGCGCATCCAATGGAGCAAGTGTGAGGAGGTGGGGTGGAGCGAGCTCGCCGGAATTGAGCTCGTGGCGGCGGCCGGAGTTCGGGCGAGGTCGGTTTCGACGCTACGGTGCACGGGAGGGAGAACTGGGGGTGGCTACGGGTTCCTGGTGCTGCACTGAGCACGGTGAGGCGCTCCGTTGTGGGCTTGCATGGCTGTGGCCACGGCTGCGCCATGGCCGGCGGCGGGGAGCTCTCTGGTGCGGTGGAAACGGCGGCTACAGGGGCCAAACGAGCACGGGAGCTAGGGGAAGAGGAAGAGGAGCTCACAGCGGAGTCGGAGAGGGGGTCAGCGAGCTCGGGGAGGTCCTGGTGGCGGCGAATCGACCGGAGATGGCTCGGGTGCCCAAGGTTGAAGACGAGGGCGAAGGCGGCATTGCAGGGCCTCCGGCGAAGCGTACCTCGGTGGGGAGGACGAGGGAGTCGAGGCGGAGCTGAGGGGCTCGTTGGAGGGGCGAGGGGAGGTCTCTGGCGGCGACTACGGCGATCGGCAGCGAGGGACGCGCTCGGCCATCGCGGGAGAGGATGAGGGGGACAAGGGGGAGAATGAGAGAGGATGAGAGGGAGACGTGGGGGTCGCGTGGCGTCCTCTGGGCGTCTCCCGGCGTCGGCAGAAGCAGGAGGTGGCCGGCGCGTGGCCGGCGCGCGGCGAGCACGCGCCCCGCGTCCTTCTAGCGCGAGGAGGACGACGACTGGCAGCGCCAGCAGGCTGGGCCGAGCCAGGTGGCTGGGCCAGCACAGGTAAGGCCCAGGTGGGCTTCTTTCTCCTCTTTTATTTATTTATTTAGTTTCTGTTTTCTATTTAACTGCAACTGTTGGGCTTTAAATAAAATACTAAAACGTTTCCAAAAATCCTGAAAATAAATGTGGCCTCTGTTTAGATTATTTCCAACAGGAAACATTTATTCCCAGAATTATTTGAGCACTTAGATTATTTTATAGAATTTAAATGCCCAAATTCAAATACTTATGATTTAATGCAATGACCTTCTGTTGACCTCGAAAATTGTGCACCAATTTTGCCAGAGGTTCTAACCTAAGACAAAGAGGGTGAACTTTTTAGAAGGGCATTTCAGGTTCATTGAAACTAATTTTAGTAAACCCTAGTTGTTTCCAGGGGGTGTTGGGGGTTCTGTCTTCCCCAATTCAAATTTAAGAAGAATTTAAACATGATGCACATTCTAATGCTTGAACTAGCTAGGGTGTGACATATAGATGCTAGCGACACTATCATATACGTGAGCCAAAAGGCGCAAACGGTCCCGGGCCATGGTAAGGCGACACCCATGGGATACCGTGCGTGAGGCCGCAATGTGATATGAGGTGTTACCGGCTAGATCGATGTGACTTGGAATCGGGGTCCTGACAGCATGGGAGCTCCAAGCCTGGAGCGCTGTCTTGGATCAGCACGTGGAGGTGCGAACGGCCGACCTTGCATCGTTGAGGGGGACACCCGCCAAAGAGGAAGAGATCTGGAAGCGCGAGGAGGCGCTGGAAGCCGTGGAGCGTAGCCTTGAGCTCGAACGACTGGAGACGAGGGAGCGTCAAGTTGCCCAAGCAGACGATATCATCGGCGCGCGCGAGGCCAGGGCCCAGGAGGAGGTTCATCATCGGGTGGCCAAGGCTCGCGCGAATCTCGAGAGTAGGTACGACCTGAAGCTGAAGCTCGTGGAAGCTGGGGCCGCTGGTAGGACTGCTGCCCTCAAGTCCAGGTTGGTCAAGGTGGAGCGGCGCGAGGAGGCCGCCTCAACCGCCCTGGCCTCGGTGCAGGCTGAGCTGGCTTCCGCCCGCGCCGAGCTACTCCCTCTTCAGCAGCGGGTTGCCGACGCCGAGTCCGTCGCGCGGCAGAACAAGGAAGAAGTGCTTCAGCGGCGGACATTGGAGCGCGTGCATGCCCCCATGCTCCAGGACCTTAGGAACAAGGCCAACATCGCCCTGGGCCATATCTGTGATGAGAATGCTCCTCATCCCCAAGTAAACGACTATGCCAGCCACCTCCACTTCTTCACCGACGTGGTGACGCGCCTGGAGAACTGTTCCGAGAGGGCTCGCCAACTTGTTGAAGAGAGGAGCCGCGGCCTCCTCGGGCGTGCGTTCTCCTGCGTCTTCAGCCATCTCGAGAACACTGGCCCCAACTTCGACTTTGATGCTGCCATCGCTCCCGTGCCCGAAGACATCCGGGGTGACCTGTCGTGATGGGTGGAGGACAATGTGGACGCGCTGGTCTGGGCCTTCACTTCCGATGACGATGGGGTGGTGGTCGCGGCGGACGCGGGCGACGTGGTCGACGACGGTGATGGCGGCGCTCGTGGAGGTGATGGTGATGCCATCGATGGTGGCAGCGATGCCAGCGATGGTGGTGGCGATGCCAGCGACGCATCTGAGGGTGATCTGGGGGACGCGGTGAGCGACATGTCTGACTGATCCCGTGCTTCCCAGCTATTTGTCATGCACACAGAAGCTCGGGCATATCCATTGAAGTTGTAAGAGCATTTTTGGAGGGGAAGCCCCTCTTGTAAATTTGCTAATGCCTTTATCTTGTTAGGGCAAGTTGAATATGTATCTTCGTGGACTCACATGCCCTGGAGCAAAGTTGTCGTTGCGGTTTACCTTAGCCTGGACGAGCCCAAACCGGTTCATGAGGTTGAAAGCTCCGGAGGAAATCGCCGTGACACCTGAGGGGGCTGCGTGATACGCGAGCGCTAGCCGTGGCGCGACATGCGCGTGGCGCATGTGCGTCTTGCCCATCCCCGCGCGCGAGGACCCGCGAGGGGGGAGCGACAGGCGTGAATTCCGAAATAAGGCAAGAACCAGACAGCAAGAAATCGCTCGAACGAGAAAAGGCACCCCCCGCGCGCATCGAATGAAAACTCAACTCCAACTTAAATCCAAAGCCAGAAAGCAGGGCTACAGAAAAGATGTTAAAAGCAAATGGCCGTGTCCGGCGCCTAGTCTAGTCTTCTTGTCTTCAAGTCTTCTCACCAGTGCGGAGCTAAGTGTTGCCACTAGGACGTGGGAGGGAGCCCCCGAGGCCCGAGGGCGGCACTCCTGAGACTCCGGGCCATGTACAGCCCCACTCGTTATTACGTGACAGTGTTACGGGAGGCGATCTTCACAAGCGTGAGCCTTACTTCATATCGCCAGACGAGGGCCCCACCTTGCGCCATCCCCCACCACCGTTGGGACGATCGGAGACCAGGACGGCACCAACGAGGGCAGAGGGGACGCCAGCGGCAGCCTCGGCGACCATGCATCCTCTGCCGGGGGTAGGCTCTGGAGCACCTCCCCGGCAGAGGGCCTACCTCTGAGGGACGCCTTGCTCCACGTGACGCGGGGAGGGGCCTTGCTCCTGGCCCCTTCCACGCAACCTCCAGTGAGCTTCTCTTGGTGAGGCGGATACCGCCGCACCAGAACTGTCGCCTGGCACCGTGACCTAATTCACTTGCGATTCATGGTTAGCGTAAGCCTGCCCTTGGGAGATTAGTGGTACCCTATAGCTGTTGTCGACGACGTGGCTGGTGGGGCTCTCGGGTGGCTCCTGGAAGGCCTCAGCTCCTAACGCCTCCTCTCCCCAGCCCGGCTCGAGGAACGAGTCAGGGTCATCTTTCGGTCTGTACTCCTGGTTCATCATGTGGGGCATGTAGGCCTCCGAGGCCATTGCCCTGAATACCTCACCGAAGTGCCCCACGCTGCATGTCGCCCGACCTAGTGCACCGCCTCGAGGATGGTAGGGTTGTGTCCCGCTCGGACAGTAGGTGGCAGCGCTCGTGCTCACGCCCAGCGGAGGTGGCGCGGGCGCGAGCGGTCGTGCTGCTCCGTTGGTTGCGCCAGTGCCAATGAAGTCTGGTGGTGCGCCTGTAGGCGGGCAGGCGCAGCGTGGCCCGCCATGCGACCTGGCCGCAGCTTGCGGCATGAGCAGAGAACAGAAGGGTGGCGCTCCGGAAGCCGCAACGTCTAGCAGCTCGGCGACGCATTCCAGCAGTGCATCCCGGCCGCTCTCCATCAGCTGGCACCGCAGCAGCTCTCGTGCCACCGTGAGTGCAGCTCGCATGTTTGCCTGCTCCCTCCGGGTGTGCGGCGCCATTGCCGCGGCGTGGCTTGGGGCCCTTGCAGCATCTCACACCTATTGTGGGGTGAGGGTGGACGGCGCCTGGCCGCACCGCCCATGCCCCGCAGTGGCAGGTGGCGCTCTTGTCGCCTAGAGCGCGGGGTTGAGGTCTTCTTGGGCAGGCGGCACTGCCCGGGCTGGCCAGGCTGCCCAGCGGTCGGCGTTGGTCCTTGAGTCGCCGGACATCGGAACTGCAGAGCGTCGGTGAATCGACTGGCGGGGGAGAAGCTCTAGCGTATCCCTACCTGGCACACCAAATGTCGGATCACAGGTTCCGGCAAAACCCTCAAGGTTTGAACACTGGGGTGCGTGCGAAGATCTCCCCCCTATCGATCCACGTCCTAGCTTTACTAAGATCTTACGGGCTAACTCGACGAACTCTCAACACAAAGGACACAAGATTTATACTGGTTCGGGCCACCATTGTGGTGTAATACCCTACTCCAGTGTGGTGTGGTGGATTGCCTCTTGGGCTGAGGATGAATAGTAAAAGGGAAGAACAGCCTCCTGAGGAGAGGTGTTCTGGTGCTTGGTGAACTTGTGGTTGTCCTGGTCTCTCTTGGTCTGACCGATCGATCGATCTCCCTAGCTATGGTGGTGGCTAGTCCTATTTATAGAGGCCCTGGTCCTCTCCCCAAATATTGAGCAGGAAGGGACCCAACAACGGCCAATTTTAAAGGGGACAGCTAGTACAGCCTATCCTGATAAAAGCAGTCTTCGCCTGCAAAAGGCTCCGGTGGTGACGCCGTCCTGGGCTCCACGGTGACCTCCGTCTTGCCATCCTTCTGGTCTTGGTCTTGTTGCACTGATATGGAAACCTTTGCTTGACGCCTTGGTACTCCGCGCCTGCGCCCGCTTCCTTAGCACCAAAGAGGAAACAAGGACACTGTGCGCTGGCCCCCGCCTAGCCTTGGTCGTCATGGCACACGTCACTAGAACCTTGCGAGGTTTGCTTGGCCTTGAACTCTCTGCCCCTCACGAGCCAGCCTTGTGAGGCCGCTCCTGAGTAGGTCTTGTGTCGTTCGCCTTGCGAGGGGCTTGAGTCCTTGCTGGTGAAGATGGGCCGTACGGGCCTGCTCGCAGGGCCACGCCATGGGTCGCAGGCAGGCAAGTCTGGGGACCCCCGTTCCCAGAACACCGACAAGTACAATTTTTTGACATGAGATTTGTTCATCCTTTTTCCAACACGCGGCAACTCGTAGAACAACGAGAACCTTGCTTACTACGCCTTCTCCCTCGCCAATGCATGCGCGGTGGCTCGCAGAACGAGGAGAAACCATTTCTTACAAGTGGTGGACATGCAACAGTTCATAGTGGGAGTAACATACTCCTAGGTAGTAACATAGCGCAGTCCCAGACAAGTTTGCTTATGTGGCATGTATTTAATGAGGAGAGGTGTGTTTAGAGTAACATAATATTTTACTGTAACATAGCGCTTCCCAAGAGAGGATGAGTCTACAAGGTAATAAATGAAGCCAACTAGTGTGACACTACTACTATGTTACTTTGCATTATGGAGGTAGTAATTTAGACTAGTGTCATATGCATGACACTAGTCTAAGTTACTCTCCACTATGACCAGCCTAAGAGCATGGTTAAATATAGCCAGCTGATGGCTATAAGAAACTGCTATGTCATGTATAGCCATCATTTATAGTCACTCATATAGTAGTGTGGGCTACAAGGTTGGCTATAACATTACTTAGTACTTTTTCAACCTTCTCTCTTTCTCTTCTTCATATTTATCTTATTTGTCTAGGAATCCGCATATAGCTAGGCTCTTGCATGAGAGCCCACTCCCCATAATTTTCCTCGTCATCATCTAAGTCCTAAAAGATCTCACCCACATCATCATTAGGCATGCAGCCGCCTTGATAGACAACGTGCGCAGAAGGAGTAGAGGCGACTAGGGACACACCACATCCTGGGCACTCCATACGTGCTCGTGTGCGTCCAGCATGCGTGCTTTTCCATCGGTGCTAGCTCTAAGGCTGAGGCTGCAGTCGTCTTTGTCTCCGACTAGTCGTTGAGCAACGACGGCAAAGAGGTGCTGCAAGAGATGTGTAGGCGCCGTTGTGTGCGAGCTTCGCCGTAGCATGACGAACCGAACGTTGCCGCATATCGCGCATGCCTCCATGCAGCTGAGTGTGTGCGCATGCATGTGTTATTCACGTGCATTATGCAGCCAAGTGTGTGTGCATGCATGTGTTGTGTACATGCGTTGTGTGCTCCATGCTGTGCGCGTATGTGCATTAGTTGGATCGGCATGAGTTAGTGTGTTGGTGTGTGTACATGTGTGGCTACATGCGTCATGTACATGTGTGGCTTCTCGCGTGGTTATCAATATAAACTATAAAACATCTTCAACTTAGCATCCTGATGTATCATCTCTACTGGTTAGCGGAGAGTTCATGTTCTTTTATGTGGCCAGCCTGCAAAAAATAGGGGAAAACGTGCAAGGTTCCTTGCAGATGCTCCACCGCGAGGCTCCTTGCTCCTTCTCGGTCGTCGGGAATCTATGTTCTTCAACTCTTTTTTTACGTGAGCTTTGTTCATCCTTTTGCCAACACGCGAGACATCTAGCATCAAGGTGCACGTGTCATGCAAGAAAATGGAGATAATCAGATAAGCAGTGCGTAAGTGAGTCATGCACTTTGATGGCACCTACTATGCAATATTTTTTCTCCTCGATGGCACGTGAGTAGTGCACGTACTCAACATCAGAGCACGGGATAGGGGGTAGCCATGACATGGTCAGCCCTTTTTTGGAGAGAGTATGTACTAAATAACTTTGATGTGTCCTGTCAACTCGCAGAACGACGAGAAGCTTTCTTACTACGCCTTCTCCCTCGCCAATGCATGCGTGGTGGCTCGCAGCACAAGGAGAAACTTTTGCTTACAAGCGGTGGACGTGCAACAGTTCATTTGGTGTCAGATTGCCAGAAGTACTAATGTAGTACCATCATTATTGTTCGACTTCCGGAAGAGGCGAAGAGCCAAGCGCAAGGTCACCTACTAACCTTAGGCTAGGCATAGTGGGAGTAACATAAGTAGGGGTACCTCCTTTTTTTATTCTAGAAACAACCACACGCGGATATTGGATGGTAGCAGCACAACAACTAAATCAAAAATCAAAACCAACCAATGAACTACTACTAATGGTGAGCGTTTCTAGTATCATGTACTCTGTCTATCCATGTAATAGGGCTTAATGCATTTTCCAAGACTAACTTTGGCCCTGGTTGGATCCATGGGTTAGAGTTAGTTTGAGCTAGTTGGGGCTCAAATAGCCCTAAAGTATCCAAAATGAGGGTTAAATTGGAGCAAGTTGCCCCAAACTCACCAAAAAAACATCCCACCCAAGAGTCGGTAACATGTGCTGAGTTAACCGACCTCAATAGACGGCAAAAATGCCAGCCCGCCGCACTTTGAGAGAGACGGGCTGCTGGATTACTAGAGCTAGGTGTCGCACGGAGGCCAGGAAATATGGTGACAGCATAGGTTAGCCATGTAGTACTACACTGGGCTGCCATGTTTCGTACTCTTTCGGTCTACTGTGGAGATGCTTGGTTGATTTTATATCGCTGAATAATATAAAATATTATGAGTGCAGACGCTCCACCATGAGGTTCCTTGCTCCTCGGTCGTCGAGAATCTATGTTCTTCCACTCTTTTTTTATGTGAGCTTTGTTCATCCTTTTGCCAACACGCGGGACATCTAGCATCAAGGTACACGTGTCATGCAAGAAAATGGAGATAAGAAGTGCGTAAGTGAGTCGTGCACTACGATGGCACCTAGTGCTATGCAATATTTTACCTCCTCGATGGCACGTGAATAGTGTGCGTACTCAATGACCGAGCACGGGATGGTAGCCATGCACATGGTCGACCCTTTTTGGAAAGAGTACTAAATACTACGTATTAACTTTGATGTGTCCCGTCAACTCGCAGAATGACGAGAAGCACACACTGAGACTACCCAGAGTGGGAGTAACATAGGTAGTAAGATCACACATGTCTAGATAAAGTAGATGATGTGGCAAGCAATAAATGAAGAAAGAGAGGAAAGTAGTGACATCACACATATCAAGGCAAGATGTGTATATAGCCTAATAAATGAAGTGTTGCATGTTACCACACATATGTTGCTATAGAGGTAGTAACATAGATTAGTAACATGAGCATGCTACTATTCTATGTTACTACCCTTTGTGGCTAGTCTGGGGGGGGTCTCCAACAGTGTTCCTCGGCTCGCACCTCTTGCATCATGGTGGTCGAGCTTCGAGTCATTCATCTGGTACACATGGCATCCCATATCTGGACACAAGGTGACGTACACCATCAAGGTCCGCGGTCAAGGGGGTCAGGGCGGAGGCAACCTCTCACTGTGTCCGCCATTTGAAGCGGCGCGCCGGCCCAAGGCACTGCCCGCTGCACTCCCAGCTGTACCCGCCTCCTCGCCGCATTCAAAAACCTACATTTAAAACCGCGTGGAATGTGAGAAACCAACTCCGGCCACACATGTCCGTTCAGGAGTAGGACGCCGACCAAGCTCCTCCTTCCACCAATTTTTCCACTCTTTCGGCGGCATCCGACGAGCAGGAAGAGCAGTTCTCCGGCATAAAAGCCGTCTAGGTGGCCCGCCGAGCCCAGCAGTTATGAGAGAGGCTGCTCACTTCTCCACCTACATCACCTAGCCCTTCAGAGGAAGTTGCCGCACTAAGCCAGCACGTGGTTCCATAGCTGGCCTCTCCAATACAGCTCGAGGAAGAGTGCTGACTTGCTCCACGCCGACTTGTCGGGGAGCACAGCGGCACGGGCATCGTCGCTGCCCTCAATGCTACCGCGTCGTACATCACCTCCAGTGTGTGCGACTCCGCCATCCGCCATCGACGCGCTCGTAGCCGTGACATGCAGGCAGAGAAAGAAGCCACCGCGGATGTCGACGAGGTGATGCGGCTATGCAGATGTCGGCGAGGTGACAGGCAGCACGTCCCCGCCCGCCGCCATCATCGAGGAGAAGTAGAACACGTGAGGCCGCGGCCGATTGTATCCCATGAAGGCCACCGCCGAGGCAACGCCGGCGAATACAGCCGGTGTCTTGCACAATTCTTCTTCTGCCGGATGCTAGAGGAGGACAAAGAGATCGGGCGGCGACCATTTAGATTAGGTATTTTAATTCTACCAGGCTGGTTGTAATGGGAGTATTATAAGTAGTATCATGCATGCCATCTAGTAGTAGGTAAATTTGATGAGGTGGCGTAGAATTAAACGAAGAAAGAGAGAGTTGAGTATCATATTATGATACCGTATGGAATTAAGACATCTTCCAATGCAAATGTGCTTAGATGAGGTGCTAAGTGCATTAAATGGCTTATCAACTCAAGTCTCTAATGCATAGGTGCTTAGTTTTTTGTTGCTAAGCTTGCTTCATTTAATTAGCTATAGACTCAAAATTGTCTTTCCACCGTTTCTTCCTCGAGTCACCAAACTAGTCTCTCTCTTCTGAATTAACTTGCCACATCATATTTTATGCCTACGTGGCAGGCTTAGCAGCTATACAGGGTGGAGCACTGGGAGAGGCCAAGGCTGGTCATAGTGGGGAGTAACTTATACTGTAACATATTACTATGTTACTCTAAGGATCTCTCTCCTCATTAACTACATGCCACATAAGCAAAAATTTCTTGAAGTGTGCTATGTTACTAGTACGTAGGGCCCCTCCCAATGCTCCACCTTGTACAGGTGCTAAGGTTGTCAACTAAGCAAAAAGTCTGATGTGGCATGCCAGTTAAGAAGAGAGAGAATAGTATGGTGACCCTAGGAGGAAACTGTACTAAGCACATGTACCTAGGTGGAAACACAATTTTGTGTCTACAACTAATTAAATGCATGAATCTTAGCACCCAAAAGCTTAGCACCTTTGCATTGGGGACCTGAGTTGCTAAGGCAAAACCGCTCAAGGGGGTGATATACCCGGTTTTAGATATTTGAGGGTAAAAATCGCACCGAAATTGACTTTGGGGGTTATTTGTCCATCAACTTACATTTGAGGGTGAAAAATATACTTCTAGCAATGGTCCGCTGGTCAGAGTATTCTTTTTAGGTTTATAACATGTGGGACCGAGTGTGAGCGAACCGACCTCAATCGACGGCAAAATCGCCTGTCGGAAACACTTTGAGAGAGACGAGGAGCAAGAAGCGATACGGGCTGCTCGTGTCATGAAAGAAAATGGTTGGTTGCATGTTTAAAACTTGTTGTACTATAGTAGAGGTATATGTAGATGTAGATGTAGTGTAGACATAGATGCAGATGTAGATGTACATGTTGAGATCTAGAGATAAGTGAGACTCACCAACGGTCACCAACGTAGGCCGAGTACGTGCACGGATCACCCACAAAAAAGGAGTACGTGCATGAAGAGAAAAATTGCACGCACAGGCGCACGTACTCTGTGCCTCATTCCCTCACACACGTGCGGGGGTACATGGTGGAGCTCATTTCTGGATGAAGAGGCAGCTCACGTGATAATTTGCTGCGTTTGGTAGTTGTTCACTTAGTGGAGGGTCAAGAACCACGCGTGGACGAATCAAAGTTTGACCATAACGTGGTGGCGTGTTTGTTTTTAATTTTTTCTTCAATGGAACGTACGCAGTTTTTTTTCTTGAATGGCACGTGAATCATGCACATACTCAATGACGGAGCACGGGATGGGATGGTGGCCGTGGACATGGTCGGCCCTTTTTGGAGACTACTACACTGGTACTTTGATGTACATTTTGAAAAAAAACTACTACTTTGATGTGTCATGTCAACTCGTAGAACGATGAGAAGCTTGCTTACTACACCCTCTACATAGCCCACACTTTGTACGGCTAGTTATAGTGGGAGTCACTTAGCGCACTCCAAGAAAATTTTGCTTATGTGGCAAGTAGTTAATGAGAAGTGGTAACATAATATGTTACTGTAACATAGTGTTTCCCAAGAAAAGATGAGTCTACATGGTAATAAATGAAGCCATCATAACATTACTGTACTACTTCCTCCTTTCCGGTTTATAGGGCTCCCTCCTTTCCGATTTATAGGGCTCAATTCGAAAATCTCACCAACCAAGGTAGATGATGAGTGGTGGAATACTTTTTGTAATTTGCAAAAGCACCCAATTAATGCTCTTGTTTTCCTCAAAAAATTATGTTTACCATTGTATTAATTGCAATGCATGCATGCATTGGTCAATTTTCTCTTAATACTTGCATGCAATTATTTAATGCACCTTGAAATCTAAACTTGTGATGGGGAACAACCAAATTGATCCTTATAAAATGAAAAAACTAAGATTTTTGAGATAAGCCCTATAAAGCGGAAATGAGAGAGTAGTAACATAGACTAGTGTCATATACATGAAACTACTAGTGAGTATGGGAACACATGATATTTCCCCATCCTAACTGATCCCAAGTTGGCTTCTCACCTTCTTGGCCCAACAAAAACCCCTCCACCCTCCCGCGCATGCTTCCCGCCAGGCACCAGCTGAGCCCGCCGCTCCACATTGATGGCAAGTCAAGGCGACGCGACCTCTCACTGCTTCTGCCATTGAAGTGGCACACCGACCGAGGGCACCACCCGCTGCACGCCCGGCATTTCAGACGACATAGTGGAGAGTAACTTTAGAGAAAGTACTAGAATTAGATGACATAAGCGGGCTATAAGGATTTAAATATAGTATTTGTGCTTAGTTGAAGGAGAGAGAAGAGGTGAGAGAAGAGAAGCGGGTTGTAAACTTGTAGCCGGTTGTAGCAGGAGCTCCAACATACTTTGTGAGACAAAAGGTGGGGCCATTATTAATGATATAGTATTATACTAAAGGGACTAACTATTGTACTAGCAGGCTATTAGGTTGGTTCCATATGATGTGTCAACTTCATATAGCCGGATGTTGGCTATACTATAAACCATGCTCTAAGTGCAGTGTGAGTGGGACTAAAGTTTAGTCCCATACTGCTAGGTGAGTGTGAGTTGCACCACTTTATAATGTGATCTATTCTAGCATTTGCATGAGCACAATAATAGGAAACCTACACACTCACTCTTCGGGAATGAGCCTGTCCAAGGACAAAATCTATCCACATGGTCTATATTCTTGTTGGTCGGAAAATTTATTAAGTCATTAATTAATATTCACGGATGCCTTAATTACTCAGCTGTTTCTGGTTCTTTTGGATAGTGGTCTATTATTGAGTTGGACATGGGGTTTGGGCCAAAGGCCTACTATTATAATTGGTCTTACTCGCACGACCGACCTGACAGGCTCTACCCTAGCCGCCACTGTATCATATGGTTTCGCACCATTCCAGATCTTAGCGCTGCCACGCAATTCTTCTCCAACCCTCCTTCCGGCATGCACCGCGAGAAGGGACAGCAGTCCTCCGAACCCTGCCTTTCGTGATCCTGTACGGGAGAGGGGCTCAGGTTTTTGGGGAGCACACTCCTGTGACTGCTACCAGCGATGACTTCCTCAATGACAGCCTTCTTCCCCGACCTCGGTAACCTCTTCATCAACGACCTGAGTGACAACATCAACCACAGCGGTTCTGCTCCCGCTGTATAGTATGTGATTCTGTCCTCCTGGTTTAGTCCACATCATTACTTTGATCTTTGCAATTGTCATCATGATCTATTTACTATTGATTCGGATTAAATCTCATAGTAAATTGCCCATATATTCAACAATCCAATCCAAAAACTTGATTTTAGGCAACTTACTCCGAGTGGTTTTGTTGCGCTTTTGAAGCCGCCTACTTTTAAGGGGGTGCAATATAAAAGGTGGCGCACAAGAGCAGTACATTGGTTTCAGATCATGTACTGCTATGACGCCACTAAGGGTAAGCCTGAGGGCGATCTTAATCCTACACAGCAGGAAGCTTTTGAGAACATGGATACTCTCTTCAAAGCAGCCCTGCTGAGTGTTCTTGATGATTCCATTGTGGATTCATATATGTCGTTTGACAGCGGCAAAGACATGTGGGCTGCACTCGAGGCCCCGTTTGGGGCCTCAGGCGCTGGCAACAAGTTGTACATCATGGAGCAATTCTGTGACTACAAGATGACTGATGAGCGCTCTATTGTTCAGCAGACTCATGAGATACAGTCACTCACTAAGGAACTTGAGTACTTTAAGTGTGTGTTGCCGGAAAAATTTGTTGCTGGGACCATCATTGCCAAGCTTCCACCTTCGTGGAACGATTTTGCTACTTCTCTGAAAAAACAAGAGACATGAGTTTTCCATTTCGGATCTCATTAGCACTCTTGAATTTGAAGAGAAGGCGAGAGCAAAAGACACACGTGCTTGGGTCGCTGAGGGAGCTTCTAGTGCCCACATGGTACACGAGAAGAACTTCCAGCCCAACCAGCCCCAAAACAACAAGAACAAATCTCAGGGGAAAGGCAAGTTTGATGCAAAGAACAAGCTGTCACATTCTACCAACTTCAAGAAGAATTCTCATAACAGGAAGGGATACAAACCTCAATTTTGGTAGCACCGCACAAAATTTATATGGCTGCATCTACCTGCTGTCAGCTAACCTCATGGTGCTCCAGGTATTCCTACATTTGTAACTAGGTACAATGACCACTGCAAGATGAAATAAGCTTATTCGTACGTTGACTTGCTGATTGCAGTGCGGAACGATCATGTCATGTGTGGAGGAGCAAACAAGCAGTGCAGCCGAAGGTGGAACTCAACCAAGGACTTATGAAATTATATATAATCTTCCTCAGGCAGGTCCCTTTGTCCAGATGATCGTATTTTGTCATGCCGAGCTATTGATATGTGCTACTGTTTTGCAACACCGTTTGAGTAGAGATATTGTTTTCCTATCTTTTCAGATTCAGGACAATGAAGATGATTTCAGGGGAACTGGACAATATGGACTCATGTTAAGTCATCTCTATTGCCTCATGTGTTTGCTGCAAATGTGTCAGCATCAACTGCAAGATGAGGCAGCTAGCTAGCTGTGGAGTTGCCAACATGCTCAAAGTGCTTGCACCATTGAGAAGAAACAAGCATGCCCAGGAAATTAATGTGTGCGCAGGGAGGCCCTTTGCTTAGAGAAGCATCGACCGATTTTCTTTATTTCCACACCTTCTCACAGCTTTGTATTGGTTATAGTATGGTGAATCACTGAGATGCATAAACATGCTGAACTTTTGTCCTTCTGAATGTTAGTATGCATACCGTATCTTCTGAAGCTTAGTTTAATGTGAATGTTGACTAGCCTGTGAACCTTCACAATCTAGTAAGTATATTGTAGGTATGTTATTTGCCACCTCACTTTGCCACGCTACGCGGCCAGTGTGAGTGTATGCATCCAGTACCGCATCCTCTAATTTGGTGGATGCCAAGTTGAAAAAGGTTACTGATGAGTAGCCATAAGCTGGAGACGTCTCTTTTTTCTTTCGAATGGGCAATAAGATGGATAGTGTCTCGGGCTGCCTCTAGCACAAGGCCCTCTAGTACGAAACACGTGCAGCCGACTGGGCCGATACAAAGGCCTATCCATCTTAAAGCCCATTTTTTTGTTTTTTGCGAGGAGAAGCCCATATTTCTTGAAGAGGGGGCGATCCCAGAAAAACCCTCCTTCCTCCTCGCTTCCACTTATCTGCAGCTCGCTCTCCCGCTCCTCTCCGTCTCCCCCCAATTCCCCCCGCTCCCCATCTTCCTCACTCGTCCAGAAAACCCCCGCTCACCTTCTTCCTCACTCATACAGAAAACGCCTGCTCCTCTTCTTCCACTCCTACAGAAAACCCCAGCCCTCTTTCTTCCCCACTTGCACTGCCAATAGGCTCGTCTCTAGTTACTCTGCTCAAACTCGTGAGCTCGGCACGATGCGCACAAGGAAAATGGAGTCGGCTGGCCCCATCGCCAAGAAGATGAGGCTCCCGCCAGCGGCGACGGCGGTTGTAAATCCCACACCCAGAAGCGTGGGGAGAAGCGGCGAGCCCCCCCCCCCACCCGGATCTGAGAAACCGGTGGAATCTCCAGTGGACCACATCAGCAATATCCCGGACGTCATCCTTGAGGAGATCATCTCGCTTCTCCCCACCAAGGACTGTTGCCGCACACAAGTCCTCTCAACTCAGTGGCACCCTCTATGGCGCACCGCGCCCCTCAATCTCGACGGTCGTCAGATATCTGTCCTTCCTGAATTTGATCTCCTCAGAGCCAGCATCTCCTCTCACCAGTAGGGCCCCGTTCACGCCTCTACATCCCAACACGCTGCCTTCTGTCCATACCCAGCACGGTGGACGCTCGGCTGACATCCCCTGAATTCGGAAAACTCCAGCAGTTTGAGTTCTACCATTACCACCAAAGTTTCATACCACAAACACACCAAGAATTCGTGCCCACACCACCGTTGTCCATCTCGCGGTTTTCCTCCTCTCTCCACACCGCCACCTTCACCATGTGCCATCTACCAGACGATCTGGTACAAATGCTTCAACTCCCACTGCTAAAAAAACTTCCGCTTGTGGTGGTTTATCTATTGGAGGCCTCACTGCAGAGCATCATCCACTCCAGTTGCCCTACCCAGGAGCGCTTTCTGATTGTTTTGGGAATAGAAATCCCTATCAGTTGTCTCCAAATAAAGTCGCCTCATTTTCACCTTAAAAGCATTGGAATTTGTTTTGAAGGACAGCAGCTCATCATCGAAGATGCCCCTTCACTTCAAAGGTTGCTCCTTGATAATTGTTATAGACCTTCGCAAATAATTGTCGTCTTTGCGCCCAAACTGGAGACCTTGGGTGTAATTCGTGTCCGTTTAATGATCATAGGAAGTTGGTGTTTGGTTGCCCACTTTTTCAGGTACCGTATATTATCATCTACACATTTGTAATCATAAGCTGCATTTTTCATTTGTGCGCATAAGTTTTATATCATCTTGGAGTAATTATGTTATATGCTCAATGAAGAGTTCATCCATGGATAGCCTATCAATGCTGCTGGATTCTGTCAAGATCTTATATATATCAGAATGTCTAGTTTTGATCTGAACATAATTATTGGCTTGCTGCGATGCTTTCGATCTCTGGAGAATTTACATATAGAGGTGATGATTTCATGCACATTGAAATCCCGTATATATTGTACTAGAATTAACCGTTCAGTTATCGCTCTTTCGACATACTCTTTTTTCAGACCTTAACTATTTTCAATCTTCATGTCTACTTAGGTACTGCGACCACATGGAGAAAAATGTATAACCAATCGGTGGCGTAATAAGCACCAGTACTTTCTCAGTTCTCATGACATTCGTTTGAGGAAAATAACGATGGAAGGATATGCATCCAACCAGGCAAACAAAAGCTTTGTCACATTCTTCCTGTTGAATGCGAGGTTACTATGTCCATGAGGCTTAGGTTTTACCGCAAGAGATTTCTCATGGAAGGACACGTTGAACAGCAAAAAAAAGAAGTTTCAGGTGGACAAATGGGCTTCTAAACGTGCTCTGCTTCTATTTACAACAAGTTGTAGTCATCCTGAAATAATTTTTTTTGCACAGGATGTTGATTTTATGGATCAGACTGATCCATTTTTTATGACTGTGAAAAAGAGTGGTTGGGTTAGATGTTACTGCCATGTTCAATATGGGTTTTGTCTAGAAATTTGATGAACAATTAATCCTTGGGATTTTTGTACCATTTGTAAGCTTAAGTTGCATGTTGTTGCCCTCGTACTCCCCTCCACCTGCCACTACACTGCCGCATCTTCCACGGCTGCTGTTCGTTCCTGTCCGAGGCCTCGCCGTCATTCTTTGCCTTGGTTCGCTCACTATGCCCGCCGCTGTCTGGCATTGTCAACATGGTCAACAACCAAGAGGAATCAGGAGATGACTGTACGTGGAGAGGCTAACAGTAGGGACCCACCAGGGTCATTGCATTACGCAAGCAGGTGCCTCGTTATTACAAGCCAAAAAAATACTTCCTCCTAATCGTTTGACAAGTAGGTCCCACGCCATTGTCAATGTAGTCAATAAACGAGAAAATTACACAACAAGCGGATAACACCAGGGACCCAGTAGCTCGCCCATTTGTTTTTTAGTTTCAGAGACGGAGCTCAACTGCGTGTTGTGCGGGGGTTGCGGCCCGTCTAGCCAACGCTTACGCTTTTATTTAAGCACATGACGAGCACAGTTGATATCTTTTTTTCTTTCTAAAAAATGGCTAGCCCAATTCTCTTTTTTTGGCGAATACCAAAACCGAGGCCTACTTTCTTTTCTCAGCCCTGCTGGGCTGCAAATCTTTCAAGATGAGGAGGGATGTAAGTAGTAAGAAATGGGCTTCCCCAGAAAATGGGCTATAAGTTGTAAGAAATGGGTTGTAAATTTTTAAACCAAAGCCAACTGGCAATTACATTAAAATATCGTCTTTTCTCCCACAAGATAAACTACTCATACAAATGCATCTTCATGTTCCGTGCAACGCACGAGCATCTTGCTAGTTAAGATTTTGAATTTCATTCATTTTTTGCGGAGAATTATTTTTTGAATTTTATTTTGATATAGTTTTTTAAAAATTATTTTTAACGTGACTCGAAATTTCATGATTAAAAGAGTTCGGACCCCACCAAAATATGCAAAATTTCGTTGAATTTTTTAGCAGTGCCCAGAATATAAGGTCTGTAATGCTAATAAAAAGAATATGGGCTTCAAATATCCTTAAGAATTAGCAAATGGGATGTAAATTATTGAAAATAATGGCAAATGGGTTGTATGCTGTTTTCCACAGATTTGGAGGCTGACTTCTGGGCCTACTAGGTTGACGATGACGATGTCCTAAAAAAAATTGACGCGTACACAAGGCTTTTCCAACTTAGTCAACGCAGAGCAGTGACTATTGGATGTCCATACAACGGCCACCGTGCTTCTTCAATCTCTGATCTTCCTGCTCCACCCGCCCAAACTAGCGCCGGCGGGACTTCCTGCTCCCTCCTCCCATGGTTGGTTGTGTTGCCGCCAGGCCATCCCTCTACCCACCCGCACATCCTATTATTTTCCGGCGACGTCAGCCTCACCCCGCAGCCAACCAGTCAACGCTCGTACTCTCCTCAGCATGGGCATCTGCTGCGGTGGCTTCGCCAGCTCCGGGTTGTTCCCTTCCTGGGCCTCGCCCTCGTCCATCGTGTTTGTGCTCTCGGCGCAGCGAGGTCAACATGGTCAACATACAACAGCCATCGGAAGAGGCTGATAGTAGGGGCCCACACAAGGAAATACCTCCTTATTACGCGCAAAATAATGATTCCTCCACCTGACAGTTGGGACCCACCAGAAGGGCCTCTGTATTTCGCGAAAAAAAACTGTTTCCCCCGCTGATAGGTCGGACCCACCAGCTATATCTTCGCATGCAAGGAAGTGCCTCCTTATTACACACACAAAAAATGAATACTCCCCCAGCTAGCTGGGACCCACCATAGTGGGGGGCTAACTTGTGGGCCTACTAAGATGACAGGGACGGAGGCTTTGTCAACTTAGTCAATATGAACGATTCTAGCTCCAGTAACCGTACGATGTCCATCCAACGGCCATAGTGCTTCTTCAACTTCTGGTCTTCTTGCTCTAGCCGTCCAAAGCAGCGCCGGTCGTGCCGCGTACTCCTGCCTCCCGTGGCTGGTTGTGATGCCGCGGAGGCCTCACTGCCCCCTACTACTCCCACCGCTGGCCAGGCCCTGTGACGACGGCAGCCTCACACCGAAGCTAAACCAGTGAACCCTCGTACTCCTCTCCGCGTGGGCTTCCACTACCGCGTCTACCCCGCCTCCGCGTCGTCCCCTTCCTAGGCATCGCCGTTGTCCATCGCCCTGGTACTCTCGGTGCCACGTGGTCAACGTGCTCAACGAACGACATCCATCGGATGTGGACTATACATGGAGAGGCTGACAGCTGGGTCCACGGCCGCATCAAGGAAGTGCCTCCTTATTACGCGGAAAATAATGATTCCTCCACCTGACAGCAGGGACCCACCGGACGGGCCACCGTATTTCGCAAAAAAAATGTTTCCCCCTGAATGTTGGGACCCACTAGCTACATCTTCGCATGCAAGGAAGTGCCCGACAGTCGGGACCCACCTGGTCGAAGCATACGTAGCGTTGTCATTCTGGTCGCGAACGTGTACGTACATACTGGTCGATGTAGAGGCACACATGTGTCATAGTAGAGGCGCGCACGTGTCGTAGTAGAGGCACGCATGTAGCATGTACACGTACGTACAGCGGCCAGGGTGCAAGAAAGTAAATACATCCACGTACGTACATACGGGCGGGGTCTCGAACGCCTACTCGCGCATACGTACGCCCAGGGCTCGTGTACATGGCTAGGTCGGAACGGAGAAACTGCGTCATCGTCGTCTTCATTGGGAGGCAATGGAATGCGTCGTGTTCATCGGCAGGCAACGGAACGCGTGCTGTTCATCGGGAGCCAACCGTCTTGCATGGAACAGCCGATGGAAACGAGGCCTGGCGTACCGCAGAACGGAGGAAACGGCCTTGTGTTCGACCGGCCACGGTCGAAACGGGATCCTGTTCATCGCGAGGGGTCTGGTGTACTGCAAAACGGAAAACAGACTTCTCTTGGACCTCCTACGGTTGAAACGGGGTCCTGTTGATCAGGTGGGGTGTGGCGTACCGCAAAACAGAGGAAACATACTTGTGTTGGAGCGCTACGGTCGAAACGGGGGTCCTGTTCATCGGGAGGGGTGTGGCGTACCGCAAAACGGGACTCCACGGGATACTATTCATCTCCACTGTCGACTGCCTCCACGGGGTACTGTTCATCCACCGTTGACCTCCTCTAGCCTCCACCTGCGACTGTTGATACGTCCATTTTGCATCATGCTTTTATATCGATATTTATTGCATTATGGGCTATTATTACACATTATGTCACAATACTTATGCCTATTCTCTCTTATTTTACAAGGTTTACATGAAGAGGGAGAATGCCGGCAGCTGGAATTCTGGGCTGGAAAAGGAGCAAATATTAGAGACCTATTATGCACATCTCCAAAAGTCCTGAAACTTCACGGGAGCATGTTTCAGAATATATAAAAAATATTGGGCGAAAGAAGTACCAGAGGGGGACCACCCACCGTCCATGAGCGTGGGGGCGTGCCCCCTGCCTCGTGGGCACCCTGGCAGCCCTCTGATGCCCATCTTTGGCTATATGGACTCCTTCGTCGTGGAAAAAATCATAAGCAAGCTTTCGGGACGAAACTCCGCCGCCACAAGGCGGAACCTTGGGGGAACCAATCTAGGGCTCCGGTGGAGCTGTTCTGCCAGGGAAACTTCCCACCGGGAGGGGGAAGTCATCACCATCGATCCTCTCATCGGGAGTGGGTCAATCTCCATCAACATCTTCACCAACACCATCTGATCTCAAACCCTAGTTCATCTCTTCTATCCTATCTTTGTCCCAAAGCCTCGGATTGGTACATGTGGGTTGCTAGTAGTGTTGATTACTCCTTGTAGTTGATGCTAGTTGGTTTACTTGGTGGAAGATCATATGTTCAGATCCATTATGCATATTAATACCCCTCTGATTATGAACATGAATATGATTTGTGAGTAGTTCCATTTGTTCCTGAGGACATGGGAGAAGTCTTGCTATAAGTAGTCATGTGAATTTGGTATTTGTACGATATTTTGATGTGATGTGTGTTGTCTTTCCTCTAGTGGTGTCATGTGAATGTCGACTACATGACACTTCACCATTGTTTGAGCCTAGAGGAAGGCATTGGGAAGTAATAAGTATATGATGGGTTGCTAGAGTGACAGAAGCTTAAACCCTAGTTTATGCGTTGCTTCGTAAGGGGCTGATTTGGATCCATATGTTTCATGCTATGGTTAGGTTTACCTTAATACTTCTGTTGTAGTTGCGGATGCTTGCAGTAGGGTTTAATCATAAGTGGGATGCTTGTCCAAGGAAGGGAAGTACCCAAGCACCGGTCCACCCACATATCAAATTATCAAAGTACCGAACGCGAATCATATGAACGTGATGCAAACTAGCTTGACGATAATTCCCATGTGTCCTCGGGAGCGCTTTCCTTTATATAAGAGTTTGTCCAGGCTTGTCCTTTGCTACAAAAAGGATTGGGCCATCTTGCTGCACCTTATTTACTTTTATTACTTGTTACTCGTTAGAAATTACCTTACCACAAAACTATCTGTTATCGATAATTTTAGTGCTTGCAGAGAATACCTTGCTGAAAACCGCTTGTCATTTCCTTCAGCTCCTCATTGGGGTCAACACTCTTACTTATGGAAAAGGCTACAATAGATCCCCTACACTTGTGGGTCATCAACTGTTCATCCACGGCGTCTCCCCTCCTGCCTCCACCAGCCACTGTTCATCCATGGGTTCTTGTTCATCCAACCTCCACCGCTCCTCCACCGGCTACTGTTCAACCAGCCCTCTCCATGGGGTCTTGTTCAACCACCCCTCCACGGGCTACTGTTCATCCAGCCCTCCAGCGGCTACTGTTCAACCAGCCCTCCACGGGGTCATCCTGTTCATCCAGCCCTCCATGGGGTCCTATTGATCCAGCCCCCAACCGGCTCGATCGATCGGGGTACTGTTCATCCAGCGGCAATGGCCTCTACTACAACGGGGTCCTGTTCATCCAATCCCCCACCGGGAACTGTTCATCCAAACCCCCCGAACGACGCTCACTGTTCATCTAGGGAAGGAGGTAGCAGGGTTTGATCGGCTTTAGTTAGCAGCAGTAGCGAAGTGATTCAGTTAACATCAAGGGATCGATCAATCACTCGGGTTCAGTAATCCGTAGCCTGCAGTGCAATCGCTCGGGTTCAGTTAGAGCCCAACGCCTCACTCGGCTTCAGTTAGGGTGCAACGCCTCCCACACACGCGCATACATATGAGAGAAACACGCTTCGCTCAGCCCCCGACCACCCACTGTAACCGGGAACTCCCCCAATATTTTCCTCGCCCTTGCTTCTACCATGATTTTTTCTGTCATGGACGGCCCAAAGAATGTCATGCAGCTGCGTCTCCGGCCCGCCCAGGAAGAAAAGCCCATTTTCTGTCATGATATTTTGTCATAGAAGTAGGAGCCCACCACATCTATGATGATACCGGGTTTTGTCACAATTATCATCATAGATGTGTAATAAGCATGACAGAAAAAAATTCGTTCGGCCCAAAATGTCACGGATGTGTATTTTTTTGTAGTGCATGTCAGGGCCGTTGGCTGTCTAAGGCGGCTGAAACAGTGCTCATCAACTCATCCCTCTCCAGCGTGCTCCTGTTCATCATGAGCTTCTACAGCCTTCACGAGGCCTTCCACCCTGAGATCACCAAGTATCAGGCAAGGTTCTTCTGGACCAGGGAGGGCGATAAGCAAAAGTACCATATGGTAAGCTAGCCTAACATTTGCAAACCATGCGACCAGGGAGGCCTCGGGATCATGTCGTCCAAATGCATGAACATCGCCCTGCTGACTCGGTGGTTGTGGAGAATTGCGAATGGGGAGGGTGCCCTCTAGCTTGACATCATCCGAAACAAATATCTCGGTGGTCAACCACTCGCCTTCTGTCACTGGTCTGGTGGCTCACAATTCCAGCAGTCCATCATATAGCTTCACCCGATCCTCCGCATCGGCACCTCCATCGTTGTGGGGCCAGGTGCGGCAAGCCTATTTTTCTTTGACCGGTGGGCTGGGGATCACCCCTTTGCCGCCTGATTTTCGGACCTGTTCGCCATTGCAGTAAAACCTAGGATCTCCGTCGAGGCAACCCTTATTGATTTAGGGCGCCTTGCTTCTGCCGACCATTTGGCCTCGCGGAACTTGCCACATGGCAAGACCTCCTTGAGTACATCGCCCTTCATCCTTTGGATGTGGATCAACTGGACGACCGGGTCTCCTGGTGCCTGGAGTCCTCGGGCCGGTTCTCCACCAAATCCCTCTACCGGGATATCGCGGCTGCTCCCGCTGAAGGAAATATGCCCTAGAGGCAATACTAAAGTTGTTATTTTATATTTCCTTATTCATGATAAAGGTTTATTATTCATGCTAGAATTGTATTGATCGGAAACCTAAATACATGTGTGAATACATAAACAAACACCATGGCCCTAGTGAGGCTCTACTTGACTAGCTCGTTGATCAAAGATGGTTAAGGTTTCCTAACCATGGACATGAGTTGTCATTTGACAACGGGATCACATCATTAAGATAATGATGTGATGGACAAGACCCATCTGTTACCTTAGCATAATGATTGTTCAGTTTTATTGCTATTGCCTTCTTCATGTCAAATACATATTCCTTCGACTATGAGATTATGCAACTCCCGGATATCGGAGGAATGCCTTGTGTGATATCAAATGTCACAACATAACTGTGTGATTATAAAGATGCTCTATAGGTATCTCCAAAGGTATTTGTTGAGTTGGCATAGATCGAGAATAGGATTTGTCACTCCGAGTATCGGAGAGGTATCTTTGGGCCCTCTCGGTAATACACATCATAAGTTCGGAAGCAAACAACTAAGGAGTTAGTCACGAGGTGATGTATTATGGAACTAGTAGAGAGACTTGCCGGTAATGAGATTGAACTAGGTATAAAGATATCGACGATCGAATCTCGGGCTAGTAACATGCCAACATACAAAGGGAGTAACGTATGTTGTCATAACGGTTCAATCGATAAAGATCTTCATAGAATATGTGCGAGCCAATATGGGCATCTAGGTTCCGCTATTGGTTATTGACCAGAGAGGTGTCTCGGTCATGTCTACATAGTTCTCGAACCCGTAGGGTCCGCACGCTTAACCTTCGATGATGATGTTGTATTATATGAGTTATGTGATTTGGTGAACGAATGTTGTTTGGAGTCCCGGATGAGATCACGGACATGATGAGGAGTCTCTAAATGGTCGAGAGGTAAAGATTGATATATAGGACGATAGTATTCAGACACCGAAAGTGTTTCGGAGGGTACCGGGTATATATCGGGTCGCCGGAAGGGGTTCCGGGCACCCCCGGCAAAAGATATGTGCCTAATGGGCCAAGAGGGGAAACGCACCAGCCACCAGGGGCTGGTGCGCCCCCCATATGGGCCAAACCAAAGGGAGAAGGAAAGGGGGAAAGAGAAAGGAAAGGGGGAAAGAGAAAGGAAAGGGGGGATTCGGCCTCCCCTTCCCTTTTCCCCCCTCCTCTTTCCTTCCCCCACTGGTAAATAAGGAAGGGGGTGGCCGGCCTAGGAGGAACCCAAGTAGGATTCAGTCCTACTTGGGGTGCCTCCTGGCCTCTCCCCTCTCCCTCCCACCTATATATATGTGCGGGGCGCCCCCTAGCACACCTGAGACAATTGTTAGCCGTGTGCGGCGCCTCCCTCCACCGTTTACTCCCACGGTCATATCTTCCACTGGTACGCGTCAGTGCTATACAAACGGTTTTTAACCCCTTTCTGCGATGGCATTTGGGACCATCGCCAAGTGAGTGTGTGCGATAGGGTGTCCTTCCCACATGACCAAGAAACCATCGGGGATATGTAGCAGTGATCCAGAGGCCTTCCAAAATGTAATCGTGTGCGACGCAGCACACACTAAATTCTTCTGCATGTGTGGTATCAGTGATTAAGCATTTCTAATGACGCAGTGAAACCATACGGTCTATCATAATGAACCATTTGGGAAACAGTATGTAAGGCACACGGGCCAAAATATGAACTGTGTGCGATTTGTGCCCCATCGCACACAAGTTTTCTGTGTAACCCGTCTGCCATGCTAGACTCCATCGCACACGTTTGCCAATAATTACCGTCTGCGATAATGTTCTACCACAAATGGTTCAGTAGCCCCTTCGCACACATGCAAGTGCTGCAGACCGTTTGTGATTTATTGGGTATCATCGACGGTTACCGCAAGAGTGACGTGTGCTTTTCGTTTGGGATCCCACACGTTTTCTGCAAAAATTACGACTGGGATTGTATTTTACATTGGGCATGGTTTACTCCTGGTTCTCATGTGCGATAACGCGATATCACAAATGGTTCCAGAGACCCTATGCACACGTAGTAGCGCAGAAAATCATTTGCGAACTGCTGTGTATCACCGACGGTTCCGCTACGATTGACGTATGCATTCCGATGTGGACCGCACACACTCATTTAGTTGAACCGTGTGTGGGGCAATTGCGAGGTTAAAACAAAAATTTCCCATTTTGAATCGGCATGCAAAAAGCAAATTTGCCATAATATTCAATTGAACAAATAAACAAAAATATCATATTTTGAATCGGCACGCAAAAAACAATTGAACACATGGTAGAGGCATTGGACTGCTGACCATGCGTTGAAGCTATGTCGGGTTTCTGCGCATGTGTTGCCAACTTGTCGGTGTGCTGAGGAGGCCGTGCCAACGCGTTGGTTTGCTGAGCAGGAAGTGCTGATGCATTGGCATGCTGATCACATGACTGCGGACCAACAGACTGATGAGCAGTCGGTTCTGGACCTACAGACTGCTTAGCAGGCGGTTTTGAAACATTAGACTGCTTAGCAGTCTGTTCCACCAGGTTGGTCTGCTGAGCATGTGCTGCAGCTGGGTCTCCACCGGCTGCTTCAGCGGCCGGCATCTGAACCGGTGGTGCATCTTCAGTAGTTGTAGGCCTTGCCACTGGCTGCTTTGGGGCGGAGGATGACATGGCATGTACGCCACAAAGTCAGGCTGGCTGATCATAGGTTGATGCATCAGCCAGTGAGAGTTGTTGTGGCAAGGAGAGCATCACCGGTTGAGGGACGACAGTGGTTTCTCTTGGCAGGGCTTCAGGGATCTCATCAATGAACTCTATTTCCTTTCGTGGCCACTGGATGTGATGTAACAGTGTTTCTCCCAAGGTCCTTTGCTCATCAAAGTCTCCTAGGACATTCTTCAGGGAAAATCCATTGAATCCAAGCTTTACTTCAGTCACGTAGCACTTCACACAGCCCGGCTTCAATGGCACATTGTCCAAGAAGAGGCCATCTTCCAAGAAGGGTGGGCAAACCTAGGTTGTTGCACATTTTAATGTACCTTCATAATGTGTAAGCACGCCCTTCAGTTTGTCTTTCATTCCAGATAGATCAGATATAGCATCATCACGAGCAGCTGCAGTCTCAGTGTCGCTAGGGTCAGCTGATGCACAGCTACTCTTGTGCAGTGTTGTCGCGCAATAAGCAACATCCTCCATGCCCACCTCCCCTCCCATCTACTGGCTATCTGTCAGTGTTAGAGTCTTTTGCATCATCATTGACTCCTCAACATCCTTCCGAACAACCGGATAAATCTCCTTCCTCAACCTTTCATACAATGTATTCTGCTTCATTTCACTCCTCGCTTTTTTCATGTTGAGCCTCTCTTCTTTGCCAAGTGTGAAAGCCCTCTTGTGTGGGACATTAACACCCATACCCCTTGCACGTCCAGGGGGCTCTTTTGTTTCCAGAGCAATGGACAGAATGTCACATGGCCCTGAGTTCCTGTAGAACCTTCCAGGGATCTTGGAAGCCTCTAACATCACTTCATACAGTTTGGCGTCACGTGCATTTTCAAAGTAATAAGTTTCATCATCACGCCTCTTTGCATGTGCCCGCAAGTAGTCTCTGGCATGTTCGCCCCTGATTTCACTAAAGGCCGGATTCCCACCCGCCGCTACTGCTTCTTTGTCCTCATGTTCCCATATCAGTTTCATGCCATAGTATCCTGCCACACCCATACGGTTGGGGTGTATGTTCTTCTTCTGAAGTTCTGATTGCTTGAAACTCTTCTCAACAAACTCTTTAGTTACCCTGACCCTTTTGAATTCTGCCCAGTCTGCCTTTGTAATTTGGGGGTATGCGGGGATTGGCTCCTTGCCTTCACTCAAGTACTTCTTGTACAGCATGTGCTTCCAGTTTCACCAAGCATCCCTAGCCTTCTTCAGTGCAGCGTGTTCCACCTGCATTCTCAACTGCTCTGGAACGTTGAAGTGATCCATGATCTCCCGAACTATCCTTCACCGTGTTTCTATGTCAGCCTTCCGAAAGCCCGGCAGATTAATGTTGAGCCTTGCCCTGCCAACAAATCCACACACACTCCTGAACCTCATGCGTGCTTTATCTAGTTTAGTTGGAGCCCGAGACTTTAAATCAATCTCGGTTACTTCATATACACCTTTAGACTGGTGTGTGAGCGTTCCTTCATGTCCTGACCAGAAGGGTAATTGCTGCAGCTCTATCCCGTTCAAGACTACTTGATCCCTCGCAATCTGTTGAAGACCTAGGGTTGTCTGAATCAGATGAAGATACATGGCCTGAATGAGTGTTGTCGCTGCTACTCAGCATCTACAGAGAACACATGCGAAACTTGGGAAAGGAGGATAAGCATAAAACTAACAACTTGGTATCAAGCTTTCTAAACATGCCATGCAATAATTTAGAAAATGTACGGCTAATTTGTTAAGTTTATGTGCCTCGGGCGCCCGTGATCTGTAAATAGGCAGTAACTTATTGGAACAAATACAGCTTATATGTAGTAAGGAAGGTAGATAATGAACATATATACGCTCTCCGTTATTTTATAGACAATTTTGGAACATACAGAACGAAATTGGAAGAGGGGTTGCAAGGAAATATGCCTCACCGCGATGGAGAGCAGTAACTAGCAGGCTTCTTAATGCAAACCCGGTCGGACCACAGGAGAGGCGAGCGTTACTTCATCGATATGCTCCAGGGTGGCTGGCGATAAAACGAAGATGACGAGGCTCGGGCCGCCGCGTGTTGGGAATGGCAGTGGAGGTAGGCTTGACGCCGAAGAGCGGGCACACGGCTGAGGTGAGCACGGCAGCGTCGGAGGGGGTTCTGTTGTGGATCTGGGGGAGGGGGAGATGGCGAAGCAGATTGGGTGGACTAGTTGAGTGAAACGCGAGCGGACCGTGGGGGGTGTTGGGCACTCCGGGTGTTGGCGGCCTAGGTGAAAAGGGTGAGAAATATCCCCGGTCGTAGCGCGCGCGGAAAGGCCTATGCAAATGGTTGCCTCTAAGTGCTCGTGTGCAAAAACAGAATAATTTCGTTTGAAATGAAGACGTACTAATTTTGAAATGAAGACATGAGTTCATCGTTTCGCCTCTAAATTTTTTCCACGTAAACCAATCACAATTTTACCACGGGTTTGATTTGTTGTCGCATTTTAGGTCTCGTGTGCTATATGTAAGACATTTTTTGGCATTTATCGTGCATGTTGGCATATAAATCAATTCCTAGCTGGACTGCATTTCCTGTCGAAAGGGATGAGGATTGTCGTTCGATCTGGGAGCATCCAACAGTGCAGACGTACGATCCATGGGTTTTGGGTTCTAGCCAATCAGAACACACGACTCAGATCGCGCGCGCAGCAAAGGGGGGCATCAGCCACGGTTTGGTAGGCACACGGCTTTCGTGTGTGAACCGTGTGCTATTTGAAAACATTTTTTGGAGGGGCTGTTTGAAAACATTTACATGTGTTGTCAAAAGGGATGAGGATCGCCGTCCGATCAAGGAGAATCCAATGGTGCAGACATACGATCCATGGGGTTTGGGTTCTGGCCAATCAGAACGAACGAATCAGATCGCGCGTGTCGCAGAGGGGGGTGCATCGACCATGGTTTAATGGACACACGGCTTTCGTGAGCGAACCATGTGCTCTTTGAAAACATTTACATTACCTAACATCATATTTTTGTTCGAATGAAAAGATGAGTTTCATTTCGCCTCCAAAAAATTTCCATGGTAAGAAATCACGAGTATAGTGGAGAGTGTCATATACTAGTATCATGAATATACAGTATATATGATACTAGTGTATGATACTACCTTTAATTAATTATAGCGCATAGTATAATACATATATATAGAGTATAGTATCATATATAGATCATATTTATTGCCATGCATGACAAAAATTAGCATCGCATTTAACATGATACGGTATCTACCTATATGTTACTCTAACCCTCTTTATATATATTTAATTCTTTGCCACATCATCATACTTGCGCTATTTCCGGGTGCATGACATCGTCGACTATGATACCACCACTGTGGCCAGCCTTATATAGTGGGGAGTATCATATACTATATATATAGTATCATGCATATGATACTAGTGTATGATACTACGTACGTACCTTCATAGTGCACATATATATAATATCCATGAGTAATATATATATATATATATATATATATATATATATATATATATATATATCATAGATGACCGTATTTATGGCCATGCATGACACAAAGTAGTATAGAATTTGTTATATATATATATATGTTATGGTATCCACCTATGTTACTGCTTCTTTGCCACATCATCATATTTTCTATTCCCGACTCCCGAGTGCATGATACCGGCTATGATACCCCATTATGGCCACCCTAATAAGGTTGGTCGTAATATGGGAGTATCAAGCGATATGATGCATGTCAACTAGACTTTTTAGATGATGTGGCACACAGTTAAATGAGGAAAGAAAGGGTGTGGTATCATATCATGATACTGTATCATATTAAATGTTGTACTACTTTGTGTCATGCATGGCAATTAATAAGGCAACCTAAGATACTAACTTATGATACTATGCATGCACGCATTACAGAGGTATTGTCGATCATATACTAGTATCATGCATATATATATATATACTCCTCCTTTCCGGTTTATAGGCTTATCTCAAAATTTTAGTTTTTCCATTTTATAAGGCTCAATTTGGTTGTTCCCCATCACATGTTTAGATTCCAAGGTGCATTAAATCATTGCATGCATGCATGCAAGTATTTATTAAGAGAAAGTTTACCATGTACTTTATGCATGCATGTATTGCAATTAATACATTGGAAAACATAATTTTTTGAGGAAAACAAAAGCATTAATTGGGTGTTTTTGCAAACTACAAAAAGTATTCCACCACTTACCATCTATATGTGTTGGTGAGATTTTTGAATTGAGCCCTATAAGGCTGGCCATAGTGAGAGTAACATAACCGGTAACATGCACTTGGGACTAACAAACATGCGTATGTGGCACACAATTAAAGAAGAGAGAGGGTTAGAGTAACATAGGTAGATACCGTATCATGTTAAATGCTATGCTACTTTGTGTCATGCATGGCAATAAATATGATCATCTATGATACTACTTTATGATACTATGCACTATGGAGGTAGTATCATGCATACACTAGTATCATATATATATGATACTCCCCACTATGAGTAGCCTAAAGCTGGTTATAATGGGGAGTATCATATACTAGTATCATGCATATGATATATACTAATGTATGATACTACTTCAGTAATGTATAGTATCATAATTAAGTTAGTATCTTAGGTTGCCTTATTAATTTTCATGCATCACACAAAGTAGTACAAACATTTAATATGACACGGTATCATGATATGATACCACATCCTCTCTTTCCTAATTTAATTGTGTGCCACATCATCCAAAAAGTCAGGTTGGCATGTATGATACCGCTTATGATACTACCATTACAACCAGCCTAAACCGGAAAGGAGGCAGTAATACTAGCTAGTTTATGATATACTAGCTACCTCACTAAGAGCATGGTTAATAATACAGCCAAGGGTCGGCTATAAGATGTTGCCATGTCATATACAACCAACCTCTTAGCGGGCATGTACAATAATAAGTTTTAAATACATACTAATTTATCAATAGTTGGCCCACCTTACATCCTCACAAAGTGTCTTGGGTCTCTTGTTGCAGCTGGCTCTACTAACCAAGAGCCCGCTTATCTTCTCTCTCCTCTTCTCTTTCCTCCAACTAAAGAACATATGTGTTATTCTATTCCTTATAGCCTGCTTAGACTACCCACAGTGGGAGTAACATATATAGGTAGTAACATTACATGTATCTAGATAAAATAGATGGTGTGGCAAGCAATAAATGAAAAAAGAGAGGAAAGTGGTAACATAGCTAGTTACTGGTAGTATGAGTAACATCACACATCTCAAGGCAAGATGAGTCTATAGCCTAATAAATAAAGTGTTGCATGTTACTACACATATGTTACTCCCCACTATAGAGTTAGTAACATAGACTAGTAACATTCTATGTTACTACCCATTGTGGCTAGTCTTATGTCACTCTATTGTACTGGCTCTAATGCATAGTATCATAGAGTAGCTAGTATCATATGTAGTACTTTATTATATCGTCATGCATGACACATAGTAGCATAGCATTTATTATGATACAGTTTCATGATATGATACTTAACCCTCTCTTTCTTCATTTACTTAATTCTATGACAACTCATCAAAATTGCCTAGTTGGCATGCATGATACTAGCTATGATACCCCCTTACTACCAGCCTAGCAAAGAAGGTGTACATATCATTTGTGCACCGCTTTGTGAGTTTTCATCCGTTTGTTCGAGAAGCGGGGAGAAGTTTCAAACATTTCGGCCGCGAGGTGCGGCCACTGGCATAGGCCTAGTTGGTATTTTAATTGCAGGCAATTCAGATGGAGTTCAGACATCATCAAAATCAATGTGCGTACTCTCACGACCCTGTGGAAAAAATTGGTAAATTTTGGCATAAGTTTTGATGACCGCTCCTTCCAAACCGGAGCATCTCACATGAAGGAACATGGTTTTCCAAAAGGAGACGTGTCAATTCAAACTCCTGTGGCCGGTGACTTCATCGTTTGGCCTCATAAAAATTTCCACGGTACGCAATCACCATTATACCACGAGTTTGATTTTCTGGCGCATTTCAGGTATTGTTAGCTATATTTAAGATATTTGTTGAGATTAACATGCATTTTGTGCATAAAAATAAAATTACAACCGGAACTGCATGTGTTGTCGAAAGGGATGAGGATCATCGTTCGATCTGGGAGCATCCAACGGTGCAGACGTACGATCCGTGGGGTTTGGGTTCTGGCCAATCAGAAAGCACGACTCAGATCGTGGGCGGGGTGGCGGGGTTTGGTCGGCACACGGCTTTCACCAACGAACCATGTGCTATTCGCAAACCAGATTGCATATTTTTGTTCACACATACTATAGTGAGATCAATTGAGTGTGCTACCTCTATGATATAATAATAATAATAATAATAACAAAAAACATTTAATATTCATTGCCTGAGCTGACAGCATATCATGGTCAACATATTAACGGTTTTTACATCAACAGAAAACCAGGCATAACTCACAAATTCAGTACACGCTGTAGTTCTAAATTGAACGAATTAAGTTGTAGGGTAGGCATAAAGACTAGTCTTGCGGCTTAATTCCCATGTACATGGGGGAACTGGGATCATTAAGTTGACCCCGAATGAACTTGGGGTTTTTGATGATTTTATGCTGCTCTGTTACATAGGTGCGTGATCCCTTGGCTGGCAACTCATCATATTCATCATACTCGTCCTCATCAGCAACATCGTCGACATCCAGTACCCTTCTCTTCCCATGCATCGCCAAATGGCAGTTCTTATGCAAGGGGTCTTCCACAAAGAAAATATAGGTAGCATCGCTGGCAAGAATGAATGGGTCCGCATGATGTCATATGCCACCTTACCTGACCCCTTGCATCGCTAAATGGCAGTTAACACATGTCTTCCTATACTCATCAATCCTTACCTGACCAAGAGGGATCCATGCCCACCTGAATAATGCCACCTTAACTTTCACATAGTCAATCTCCCAATCTCTTTGATGGTTCCGTAGTATACCCTTTTATCAGCTTCATTTATAGTCATGCATTCTATTTGAACAGAGCTGTTCTAATACGAGGTCTTCTGATCACGTTCCTCCATGTAGAACATGTATCCATTTATGTCATATGCTTGGTACGTCAACACCTTAGGTGATGGCTTTTGTGCCAACCACGTAGCAATGTCATTGATGGATCCTTGTGCCAAACGATTCTTCAGCCATTTGGCGTAGTTCTTAGTGTGCTCCTTCATCCCCACATCTGATGAAGGCACCATTGGTAAGAAGCTTTAGCGTATCTCCGCTAAGTGTTCTTCGACATAAGCGATGAGAACTAGGTTGTTAAGCAGTACCGTCAAATGGGCTTTCTCTGCCAATTCTCTGGGTGCAGCAATTTGCGTGCCAGCAAGGACCGGCTTACCTTTCAGCCTTCCCTCATGGTGAGAGAGGGGTAAACCTATAGGTCTTTGTTTCATGTATTCGGTGCAAAACTCAACCACCTCCTCCGCAGTATAACCTTGTAGGATGCTTGCCTCTGGATGGTTTCGGTTCCAACAAAAGCGCTTCAGTATTCGCATGAACCGCTCAAAGGGATACATGTTGCGAAGAAACACAGGACCACAATACTTTATCTCGTCGACAAGGTGCACAGTGAGATGGACCATGACATCAAAGACTGACGTTGGGAAAAACATCTCTAGGTTGGACAATATTCTTGCAATATCATCTTGCACATGATCCAATTCTTCAGGATTTACAACTTTCTGCCATAGTTGGTTGAAGAAATCATAGAGGTCAATGAGTGTGTTTCTTATATCTTTGTCCATCAGATTCCTGATGGCCACCGGGAGGATTTGTGTCAACATTACATGGCAATCATGTGACTTCATGTGTCCCAACTTCATTGTACCTGAGCTCACATCCATGAGACTTCTGATGTTTGCGCAGTAGGAAGAGGATGTCTTAACTGACAACAAATAGGTGAAGAATGTGTTGCTTCTTTTGTACTGAAATTGTAACTCTCGCGATCTTTGATGAATTTGTCATCATCTTCTGCTTCACTCTTGCGTTTTGATTTATCAACAAGCATATCGAGTCATGAACCGTCACCATCCTTTTTTACCTTTAATCTTGAGCAGAGTACCAAGGATGCTTTCACATATGTTCTTATCTATGTGCATGACATCGATACAGTGACGTACACGTAGAATCTCCCAGTAAGGTAATTTCCAGAACACCGATTTCTTCTTAAACACTTGATCCTTGGGTGTTTATTTCACCGTCAAAGGGTGGTTCTTGCCAAGCACAACATTATTTTTTTAGCCATGTTGTGGATCACCTCCCCGTCAAAGGGTCTTGGGCCCGCACCTGCCTCTGCTGTACCACCAAATTTAGCTTTCATCTTTCGGTATGGGTGATTTTTCCGTAAGAACCTACAATGACGCAAATACACTATTTTGCGCGA
Source organism: Triticum dicoccoides (assembly GCF_002162155.2). Lineage (NCBI taxonomy): Eukaryota > Viridiplantae > Streptophyta > Magnoliopsida > Poales > Poaceae > Triticum > Triticum dicoccoides. The sequence goes on along the minus strand of NC_041382.1, from coordinate 453,141,807 downwards.
GTTGGGAAGTCTTCTGCTAGTTTTCCTATCCATGCATGTGACACACCCTACATCTCCCTTTGTTTTCTGCCCTGGTGTGTTGCCTAATGCCAGCATATCTTGAATGGTGTGCACCAGCATCGCATGTACATCGAAAATCTCCTTTCTTTAAGCATCATAACATTTTATAGCAGGCGCATCTATCCACACTGTTAGTAGTTATTCTACCAGTAGCTGAAAGTAAATGTCGATGTCATTTCCAGGTTGCTTCGGGCCTTGGATAATCATTGACATCATAATGTATTTTTCTTCATACACAACCAAGGAGCTCGATTATACATGCACAGAAGCACCGGCCATGTGTTGTGATTGGTGCTCATATCGCCAAAAGGAATCATCCCGTCAGTACACTCCCCAAGCCTTATACTTCTAGGATCCTTGGAAAAAATTCAATCTTTTTGTTGATTAATTCCAACTCAGCCCCATCTTTCGGGTGCCTCATAAACCTATCCACAATTCACTCATCATGATGCCACCGCAACCTCTTTGCCTCTCTAGGGTTTGCAAACAAACACATCAACCTCAGAATTAAGGCAAGTACCAGACAACCTTGAATGGGATTCCTATCTTGATCTCGTCGTCCAATTTGTACTTGTCCTTTGCTCTCCTACGCTTGTATCGTGCATGCGATGATGTGTATCTTCATGTGATGTTGTGTATTGTTTGCCCATCTTTGTACTCACCACGGTACAATATACAATCATTCACACAAGCGTGTATCTTCTGTACTTCAAGTTCCAATGGGCAAACAATTTTCTTTGCTTCATTCGTGCTTCTGGGAGCACATTATCTTCCGAAAGAATTTCTTTGAAAAGACCTAACATCTCTGTGAAGCCCTAGTTTGATAGACCGTTTGCTACTTTAAATCTGAGAAGCGTCAGGGTGGCACTCAACCTGGAATATTTCTTTTTGCAACCTGGATACAATTCTTTCTTGGAGTCCGCATCAATGGTTGGCAGATCCTTGTACCCAATCATATCCGTTTTGGGGCCCTCGAAATATGCAATCATAGCAGCAAAATCTGGCATATCAAGATCATCGTCATCTGCATCGACGTCTTGGTTTTCCAGTGGGCATTTCGGCTTTCCGGTGTTCCATTGGTAGCTTGACGCCTCTGCCCCAATGTTAGATTCAACATCCATGTGACACTGATCGGGGTTTGGCATCTCGCTGCCCTGGGTATCTTCATCCATGACCTCCTCTTCACCGTGTCTGATGCAACGTGTATATCCATCCATGAATCCCCTAGAGACTAAGTGCATCTGGATATCTGCAACTTCATGTGACTCTGTATTGGCACAATCAGTACATGGACACAAGATGTAATCTGCATCACCAATTCTCCTCTTTGTACTTTCAGCCAAATTCATGAACTCTGTCACGCTACTGATAAAATCTGCGGTTTTCCGATTCTTCATCCATCCATATCGTTCCATCTGCAGCACACGAATGGTAATTAAAAAACATTAATACATGGATTAACTATTGCCCAAAGATGCATGCATAAATCACAAGGTTTTGTTTTAATAATTACTGAGGGTGCTCCATGTTGTTATCCAGACGTGCAATGACAAAAATTAATGGTCAGTCAATTTACACGTAGAGTACTAGTATAACACTACACTTAGGAATTGAATACCTTAATTAAGCCACTCACGAAAAGAATACCTTAATTAATTAGCCGCACAGCAACCTCCACCCAGTAGACAGACAAGCGTGATGCGGCGGCACGCTGAGACAGCAGTGTCGAGGAGCAAAGCTTAGGGCGGCCGCCGCCTGAAGTTCGACCTCCACTATCCCGCCATCGACCGCGATGGATGTGCTCGAATCATGTCACCGCCGACCTCGATGGTTGAGCGCCTCCTATCTCCCGCCATAGACTGAGGATTGACCTCCTATGACGCCGCCACCGCCCACCGACCGAGGATTGACCTCTTCTGTGGTAGCCGCTTCCTAAGCCACCGCTGCCATCTCTATATGCAGAGCGGCTTTTTTACGGATATCCGCAGAGCAGCTGTTTACACGGTATCTCACCGTAACTCAATTATATGGACAAGGTAGTACATCATATACGGTTATGTAACGACAACCGTGTCTAACCTACATTGTCTTCTCACACGGTTTGGTGTGGAAATCGTGTGTGACGTTGTAATACCGAACACAAACGACATGTATAAACAGTGTGCCGTATACAACATATGGTGCCATAAGTAGTTCCCGACCGTTAGCTTATCTCCATAGTTTCCCCATTTTCCCCAAGTCCCTACATAGCCTCCAAATTCCCTCGCGTGGCGCTGACATTGGAGGAATGCGGACGAGTGGTGATGATGGTTTCGGTGTGGTTGCTCCTGCTCGTATCGCCGCCACGACGACGGTCGCCGCCGAGAACTTGCCTAAGGTCATCAGAAGGCAGGTCTACTAGGATCCGAATCGTCCAGTCAGGTTCCAATCTATCCCGATCTTTTTTAACATGTCCAAAGTATAGCTCTTTGCCGAATCCGTCCTGAATGACCCCCCCCCCAGGAAAGCGATCTTCCGCTGGATCTAGAGCTTGACTCCAGACTCCCGCAACACGAGTTCGACTCCGAGTTTTGCGCCACCGAGAAGTACCAAAAGCTGAGTTGTGTGCACGGTCACACTCTCGCTTGACGTGTATGCACGGAAGGATTCGACATTGGTAGGCGGTTTCTCAGTTGCCCCTTAGAGGTTAGTGCTAATTAAGTTCATCATTTTACTTCAGTTAATGCCACCGCTCATCCAGAATACTATTTAACATTGGTAGGTATATGAGGCTTGTGCCTTTGTTAACTGGCTGGATGAAGAATGGCATGGTAGGGCTCGAAGTGTTATCACAAAGATCGTAGAAGATAACGTAAAGCTGAAGAAGAAACTAGTTGATCTGGAATGTACAATCAGTATGATGAAGCAAGAAAGAATCAGTCACAGGCAACAGATGAAAGTGCTACCTCTTGAGCATTCTTTGGTTTTCCCTTGAAGAGGAAAGGGTGATGCAGCAAAGTAGCGTAAGTATTTCCTTCAATTTTTGAGAACCAAGGTATCAATCCAGTAGGAGATTACACACAAGTCTCTCGTACCTTCACAAACAAACAAGAACCTCGCAACCAACAAGATAAAGGGGTTGTCAATCCCTTCATGGTCACTTACAAAACTGAGATCTGATAGAGATAATAAGATAAATATTTTTGGTATTCTTGTTGTATAGATTGGAAAATAAAGATTGCAAAATAAATAGCGACAGAAATAGCAAGTAAGTAGGATGATAATATGATGGAAGATAGACCCGGGGCCATAGGTTTCACTAGTGGCTTCTCTCAAGATAGCAAATTCTACGGTGGGTGAACAAATTACTGTCGAGCAATTGATAGAAAAGCGCATAGTTATGAGAATATCTAGGCATGATCATGTATATAGGCATCATGACCGCGACAAGTAGACCGAAACGATTCTGCATCTACTATTATTACTCCACACATCGACCGCTATCCAGCATGCATCTAGAGTATTAAGTTCATAAGAACAGAGTAACGCATTAGGCAAGATGACATGATGTAGAGGGATAAACTCAAGCAATATGATATAAACCCCATCTTTTTATCCTTGATGGCAACAATACAATACGTGCCTTGCTGCCCCTGCTGTCACTGGGAAAGGACACCGCAAGATTGAACCCAAAGCTAAGCACTTCTCCCATTGCAAGAAAGATCAATCTAGTAGGCCAAACCAAACTGATAATTCGAAGAGACTTGCAAAGATATTAAATCATGCATAAAATAATTCAGAGAAGAATCAAATATTGTTGATAGCTAATCTTGATCATAAACCCACAATTCATTGGATCTCGACAAACACACCGCAAAAAGAATTACATTGAATAGATCTCCAAGAGAGTCGAGTAGAACTTTGTATTGAGATCCAAAGAGAGAGAAGAAGCCATCTAGCTAATAACTATGGACCCGAAGGTCTGCGGTAAGCTACTCACACATCATCGGAGAGGCTATGGTGTTGATGTAGAAGCCCTCCGTGATCGATTCCTCCACCGACGGAGCGCCCAAAAAGGCCCCAAGATGGGATCTCACGGTACAGAAGGTTGCGGCGGTGGAAATAGGGTTTCCTAGTGCTCCTAGATGTTTCCAAGTTATATGGGTATATATATAGGAGGAAGAAGTAGGTCGGTGGAGCTGTGAGGGGCCCACGAGGGTGGGGGCGCGCCTGGCCCCCCTGGGCGCGCCCTCCTGCCTCGTGGCCTCCTTGCTTCTTTCTTGACATCCACTCCAAGTCTCCTGGATCACGTTTGTTCCAAAAATAACTCTCCCGAATGTTACATTCCGTTTGGATTCTGTTTGATATTCTTTTTCTGTGAAACACTGAAATAGGCAAAAAATAGCAATTTGCACTGGGCCTTTGGTTAGTAGGTTAGTCCCAAAAATAATATAAAAGTGCATAACAAAGCCCATTAAACATCCAAAACAAATAATATAATAGCATGGAACAATAAAAAATTATAGATACGTTGGAGACGTATCAGAAAGCAAGAGACAAGAAGGAACTAGCATGTGTAGTTGTGGTTGTTGCATTAGACATGTTCTATGCGTTGTTTGCAATGATGATTAGGGTTTTTTTGACAATATTGCTAAAGCACATCTATATGTGCTCTAAGTAATGCACATCTAGGTCCTATGCCATTGATGTTACGGGAAGATTCGTGTAGATATTTTTCTTTGTCTATTTTCTTTTCCTTTCTAGTTTGATTATTACTGCCTTTATCAATAAGAAGAGCTCAATGTATTGCTTGCCAACTGTCCTACTCCGTTGGTACCGGTGCCGAGGCATAATCCCAAAACTCATTCCTTGTTTTTGTCCTGAAAAAGGAAACCAGCCAAACAGCCAATAGGAGTCCTACGCAACCCAGGGAATTTGGAGCGATTGGGTACAAATAATTGCAGTTGATTATATCAGCGGTTAGATAATACGTCAACCCCCGCTTCACTCCTCGCTTCAATCGGCAGTTCCTCTTCTCTGTATACCCCTCTTAAGTGTCCACCATCTTCATCATCCCCAGCAGGCTGTGCTACACACTGGCACACACTCTGCAGCCATGTCGAGCGACAGCAAGGACGGCAGTTCGGCCAGCAGTCTAGCGCCCGATGATAGGTCAACATTGGAATCATCCCACTCGTCTTCCATGAGTCTGGCGTCTAGCCCAGACCTCGATTATATTCGTTTCATGGAAGGGACGCCGCCTCCGGAGTCATCAGATGACAACCAGACGGACGAGGAGCCGTCGGAGGATGAAGAAGAGGACGACGATGATGATGAGGAGGAATGGTCAAACGAGGAGGAGGAGGACGACGATAGCAACGACGATGATGACGGCGGTGGCGATGAAAAGCCAACAGTCAGCGGCAAGAAGCGTCCTCGCCAAGACGATGTCGCGGGGCCATCCAACAACAACAAGAAGAAGGACTAAATTAAGCAGACTGTATATATCTCTGTTTATCCTGTCAATCTCATCGCAGACGGTTAGTAATATGTATTCGATAGAGATCTTCTACATTATCGCCAATAGGTTGGTTTGTTGAAATGTGTGCCCTGACAAGCACACAATTCACAAAAAAGACCGTATGGGCTATCTATAATGATCGCACACAATTCTGATTACCGACCTGTTTGTCGGGTATCACACACATCTTGTTACGCCGAATTGTTTGTGTTCACCTCAATCATCGCAAATGGTTCATCGGAGTGAACTGTATGTCGTATATCACACACACCTTGATCTGGCTGCCCGTTTTTGTTATTCTGTGTCATCGCAAATAGTTCGTACAGATCAACCGTGCCCCTCATCGCACACGCAGCTAAAATCTGAACCGTGTTTGATGTATCATTCATCGCAAATGTTTTGCATCTTTTTTCACGGTTTTTTACACCACCTTTTGTGATTAATGCATCGCACACAGTTTCGTCAAAGGGTCTCTGATCGTAGTGTCGCGTTAGCAGCATCCTGCAGTAGTGTTCGCAGTGTTTAGGCGAAGCCCTGTGAGGATCACTTCACCACCACCGTCACCACGCCTTCGTGCTGACGGAACTCATCTACTACCTCGACAATTTGCTGGATCAAGAAAGCGAGGGACGTCACCGAGCCGAACGTGTGTAGAACTCGAAGGTGTCGTACGTTCGGTGCTTGATCGGTCGGAGCTACAAGAAGTTCGACTACAAAAAATGTGTTATTAAATGCTTCCGCTTACGGTCTACGAGGGTACGTAGACACACTCTCCCCCTCTTTGTTATGCATATCCATGGATAGATCATTGCGTGTGTGTAGAACATTTTTTGTTTTCCATGCAACATTTCCCAACAATGGTATCAGAGCCAGGTCTATGTGTAGATGATTTGCACGAGTAGAACACAAAGAGTTGTGGGCGGTGATAGTCATACTGCTTACCACCAACATCTTATTTTGATTCAGCGGTATTGTAAGATGAAGCGGCCCGGACCAACCTTACATGTCCACGCACATGAGACCAGTTCCACCGACAGACATGCAACTAGTTTTGCATAAAGGTGGCTGGCAGGTGTCTGTTTCTCCCACTTTAGTTGAATCGAATTTGACTGCAGACTTTGAAGAAGGCTAAAACAACAAACTTAATGAAACACCGTTGTGGTTTGATGCGTAGGTAAGAGTGGTTATTGCTAGAAGCCCGTAGCAGCCACGTAAAACTTGCAACAACAAAGTAGAGGACATCTAACTTGTTTTTGCAAGGCATGTTGTGATGTGATATGGTGAAGACATGATGTGATATACATTATTGTATGAGATGATCATGTTTTTCAAAAGTTATCGGCAACCGGCAGGAGCCTTATGGTTGTCTCTTTATTGTATGAAATGCAAACGCCATGTAATTGCTTTACTTTATCACTATGCGGTAGCGATAGTTGTAGAAGCAATAGTTGGCGAGACGACCACGACCCAACGATGGAGATCAAGGTATCGAGTGGTGACGATGGAGATCATGACGATGCTTTGGAGATGGAGATCAAAAGCACAAGGTGATGATGGCCATATCATGTCACATATTTTGATTGCATGTGATGCTTATCTTTATGCACCTTATTTTGCTTAGTACGGCGATAGCATTATAAGATGATCCCTTAACTAAATTTCAAGGTAAAAGTGTTCTCCCTGAGTATGCACTATTGCTACAGCTCGTTGTGTTGAGACACCACGTGATGATCGGGTGTGATAGACTCTACATTCACATACAACGGGTGCAGGACAGTTTTGCACATGCGGAATACTTGGGTTAAACTTGACGAGCCTAGTATGTATAGACATGGCCTCGGAACACTTGAGACCGAAAGGTCAAACGTGAATCATATAGTAGATATGATCAACATAGAGATGTTCACCATTGATGACTACTCCATCTCACGTGATGATCGGACATGGATTAGTTGATATGGATCACGTATCATTTAGATGACTTGAGGGATGTCTATCTAAGTGGGAGTTCTTAAGTAATTTAATTAATTGAACTTAATTTATCATGAACTTAGTCCTGATAGTATTTGCATATCTATGTTGTAGATCAATGGCCCGTGCTACCATTCCCCTGAATTTTAATGCATTCCTAGAGAAAGCTAAGTTGAAAGATGATGGTAGCAACTACACGGACTGGGTCCGTAACTTGAGGATTATCCTCATTGCTACACAGAAGAAATATGTCCTTGATGCACCGCTAGGTGAAAGGCTTGCTGCAGGAGCAGATGCTGATGTTTTGAATGTCTGGCAAGCTCCATCTGATGACTACTCGATAGTTCAGTGTGCCATGCTTTATGGCTTAGAATCGGGACTTCAAAGACATTTTGAACGTCATGGAGCATATGAGATGTTCCAGGAATTGAAGTTAATATTTCAAGCAAATGCCTGAGTTGAGAGATATAAAGTATCCAACAAGTTCTATAGCTGCAAGATGGAGGACAACAGTTTTGTCAGTGAACACATACTCAAAATGTCTGGGTATCATAATCACTTGACTCAGCTGGGAGTTAATCTTCCAAGTGATAGTGTTACTAACAGAGTTCTTCAATCACTGCCACCAAGCTACAAAGGCCATGATGAGCTATAATATGCAAGGGATGGAGAAGACAATTCCCAATCTCTTCACAATGCTCAAATCTGCGGAGGTAGAAATCAAGAAGGAACATCAAGTGTTGATGGTTAACAAGACCACTAGTTTCAAGAAAAAGGGTAAAGGAAAGGAAGGGAACCTCAAGAAGAATGGCAAGCAAGTTGCCACTCCCAGGAAGAATCCCAAAGCTGGACCAAGCCTGAAACTAAGTGCTTCTACTACAAAGGGACTGGTCACTAGAAAAGGAACTGCCCCAAGTATTTGGCGGATAAGAAGAATGGCAGAGTGAACAAAGGTATATTTGATATACATGTTATTGATGTGTACCTTACTAATGCTCGTAGTAGCGCATGGGTATTTGATACTGGTTCGATTGCTCATATTTTTAACTCAAAACAGGAGCTATGGATTAAATGAAGATTGGCTAAGGAAGAGGTGACAATGCGCATCGGGAATGGTTCCAAGGTCGATGTGATCGCCCTCGGCACGCTACCTCTACATCTACCTTCGGGATTAGTTTTATACCTGAATAATTGTTATTTGGTGCCAGCGTTGAGCATGAACATTATATCTGGATCTTTTTTAGTGTGAGACGGTTATTCATTTAAATCAGAGAATAATGGTTGTTCTATTTATATGAGTAATATCTTTTATGGTCATGCACCCTTGAAGAGTGGTCTATTTTTGTTGAATCTCGATTGTGGTGATAGTGTGATAAACATATTCATAATATTGATGCCAAAAGATGCAGAGTTGATAATGATAATGCAACATATTTGTGGCACTATCGTTTAGGTCATATTGGTGTAAAGCGAATGAAGAAACTCCATCAGATGGGCTTTTGGAATCACTTGATTATGAATCATTTGATACTTGCGAACCATTCCTCATGGGCAACATGACTAAAACTCCGGTCTTCGGAATAATGGAGAGAGCCAATGACTTATTGGAAATAATACATACCGATGTATGTGGTCCAATTAGTATTTAGGCACACGGCGAGTATCATTATTTTCTAACCTTCACAGATGATTTAAGCAGATATGGGTATATCTACTTAATGAAACACAAGTCTGAGACATTTGAAAAGTTCAAAGAATTTCAGAGTGAAGTAGAGAATCATTGTAATAAGAAAATAAAGTTTCCATGATCTGATCGTGGAGGCGAATATTTGAGTTACGAGTTTGTCCCTCATTTAAAACAATGTGGAATAGTTTCACAACTCACGCCACCTGGAACACCACAGCGTAATGGTGTGTCCGAACGTCGTAACCGTACTTTATTAGATATGGTGCGATCTATGATGTCTCTTACCGACTTACCACTATCGTTTTGGGGTTATGCATTAGAGACAACTTCATTCATATTAAATAGGGCACCGTCTAAATCCATTGAGATGGCACTGTATGAACTGTGGTTTGTCAAGAAACCTAAGTTGTCGTTACTTAAAGTTTGGGGTTGCGACACTTATGTCAAAAGGCTTCAGCCTAATAAGCTCAAACCCAAATCGGAGAAGTGCGTCTTCATAGGATACCCTAAGGAAACAATTGGGTACACCTTCTACCACAGATCTGAAGGCAAGATCTTTGTTGCCAAGAGTGGAACATTTCTAGAGAAGGAGTTTCTCTCGAAAGAACTGAGTGGGAGGAAAATAGAACTTGATGAGGTAATTGTACCTTCTCTCAATTTGGAAAGTAGCACATCAAAGAAATCCATTCTTGTGATGCCTACACCAACTAGAGAGGAAGCTAATGAATGATGATCATGAAACTTTAGATCAAGTTACTACTGGACCTCGTAGGTCAAACAGAGCATGTTCCGCACTAGAGTGGTATGGTAATCCTGTTCTAAAAGTCATGTTACTAGACCATGACGAACCTATGAACTATGAAGAAACTATGATGAGCCCAGATTCCGATAAATGTCTTGAAGCCATGAAATCTAAGATAGGATCTATGTATGAGAACAAAGTGTGGACTTTGGTGGACTTGCCCGATGATCGGCGAGCCATAGAAAATAAATGGATCTTCAAGAAGAAGACTGACGATGATGGTAGTGTTACTATCTATAAAGCTCGACTTGTCATGAAAGGTTTTCGACAAGTTCAAGTTGACTACGATGAGTCTTTCTCACCCGTAGCGATGCTTAAGTCTGTCCGAATCATATTAGCAATTGCCGCATTTTATGATTTTGAAATATGGCAAATGGACGTCAAAACTGCATTCCTTAATGGATTTCTTAAAGAAGAGTTGTATATGATGCAACCAGAAGGTTTTTTCGATCCTAAAGGTGCTAACAAAGTGTGCAAGCTCCAATGATCCATCTATGGACTGGTGCAAGCATCTCGGAGTTGGAATATACGTTTTGATGAGGTGATCAAAGCATATGGTTTAATACAGACTTTTGGAGAAGCCTATATGTACAAGAAAGTGGGTGGGAGCTCTATAGCATTTCTAGTATTATATGTGGATGACATATTGTTGATTGGAAATGATGTAGAATTTCCGGATAGCATAAAAGGATACTTGAATAAGAGTTTTTCAATGAAAGACCTCAATGAAGCTACTTATATATTGGGCATCAAGATCTATAGACATAGATCAAGATGCTTAATAGGACTTTCACAAAACACATACCTTGACAAAGTTTTGGAGAAGTTCAAAATGGATCAGTCAAAGAAAGGGTTCTTGCATGTGTTACAAGGTGTGAAGTTGAGTCAGACTCAAAGCCCGACCACTGCAGAAGATAGAGAGAAAATGAAAGTCATTCCCTATGCCTCAGCCATAGGTTCTATCATGTATGCTATGATGTGTACCATACTTGATGTGTGCCTTGCCATAAGTCTGGTAGGGAGGTACTGTAACACCCACGCTGTGGCTATATCTCCCACGTGTCAGAGCACGACTTAGAGGCATAACCGCATAGTAGGCATGTCGCAAGAGGGGTAATCTTTACACATCCCATGTACTGAATAAGAAAGGGAATAAAGAGTTGGCTTACAATCGCCACTTCACATAATACATAAATATAGCATTACATCATCCAGAATACAATCAAGGTCCGTACAGAACCAAAAATAAAGAGAGACAACCCCTAATGCAATAGATCCCCGATCGCCCCGACTGGGCTCCACTACTGATCAACTAGAAATGAAACAACACAACGAACAAAATCTTCATCAAGCTCCCAACTGAGCTGGGTTCCGTCACTTGCACTGGTATCATCGGCACCTGCAACTGGTTTTGGAAGTAATCTGTGAGTCACGGGGACTCAGCAATCTCACACCCTCGTGATCAAGTCTATTTAAGCTTATGGGTAGGAAAGGGTAGTGAGGTGGAGCTGCAGCAAGCACTAGCATATATGGTGCCTAACACACGCAAATGAGAGCGAGAAGAGAAGCAAAGCACGATCGTGAACTAGAAGTGATCAAGAAGTGATCCTGAAACTACTTACGTTCAAGCATAACACCAGAACCGTGTTCACTTCCCGGACTCCGCCGGAAAGAGACCATCACGGCTACACACGCGGTTGATGCATTTTAATTAAGTTAAGTGTCAAGTTATCTACAACCGGACATTAACAAATTCCCATCTGCCCATAACTGCGGGCACGACTTTTGAAAGTTCAAAACCCTGCAGGGGTGTCCCAACTTAGCCCATCAAAAGCTCTCACGGTCAATGAAGGATATTCCTTCTCCTAGGAAGACCCGATCAGACTCGGAATCCTGGTTACAAGACATCTCGACAATGGTAAAACAAGACCAGCAAAGCCACCCGAATGTGCCAACAAATCCCAATAGGAGCTGCACATATCTCGTTCTCAGGGCACACCGGCTGAGCAAGACGTCGGGTTGGCATAGACCCTGGTTGCCCAGGGGGCGCTGAACATCGCTCAGGTCGGACCAACACTTAGAGAAGCACTGGCCCGGGGGGTTAAAATAAAGATGACCCTTGAGTCTGCAGAACCCAAGGGAAGGTGATAGGTTGTTAGTGCAAATGTAAAACCAAGGTTGGGCCTTGCTGGAGGAGTTTTATTCAAAGCGAACTATCAAGGGGTTCCCATTATAACCCAACTGCGTAAGGAACGCAAAATCAAGGAACATAACACCGGTATGACGGAAACTAGGGCGGCAAAAGTGGAACAAAACACCAGGCATAAGGCCGAGCCTTCCACCCTTTACCAAGTATATAGATGCATTAAGTAAATAAGATATATTATGATATCCCAACATATCCATGTTCCAACATGGACCAAACTCCATCTTCACCTGCAACTAGCAACGCTATAAGAGGGGCTGAGCAAAGCGGTAACATAGCCAAACAACGGTTTGCTAGGACAAGGTGGGTTAGAGGTTTGACATGGAAATATGGAGGGCATGATAAAGCAAGTGGTAGGTATCGCAGCATAACAAAAGAGCGACAACTAGCAAGCAAAGATAGAAGTGATTTCGAGGGTATGGTCATCTTGCCTACAAAGTTCTCCAAGTTGACGTAAGCTTGATCCTCGTAAGCGTACTCAACGGGTTCCTCGATCATGAACTCGTCTCCCGGCTCTACCCAAAGCAAGAACACAAGCAAAGGACCAAAAATCAATCACGGTGCAATGCGCAAGCAACATGATGCAAAACATGACATGACATTTGGGATGTGATATGCAATGCATATGCGTGATTCGGAAGGAAAAGATTGAACCAGGCCTAGCAATCCAAGAGTGCCGCTGGAAAGATGAGTTGATTTCGGTCGAAATCGATATAAAGATCACCGGAATCGAATGCACGGTTTGCAAATGGCAAGCAAAACAATAATGGCACAATTCTGCCATTAACAGTACGATGCCATCTAGAACGCAACAAGAAACTAACCTACTGCACTCCAACATAACAACAAAGCACATGGCAGTGATCTACTCAAGATGCTTGACAAAAGATGAACACTTAGCTATGGCTAAATCACACAATAGCAGGTTCAAACAAGCATGGAAAAAGTGCAAAAGATATCAGCATCTCAGACTTAGTAAAAATACTAACATGTCAGGAATTAACATCAGGAAGCAATGTTTAGAGCAAGATAACAACATGCTACAGCAACATAAGATAGAAATACAAGGCATGACATGAATCTACTCAAAGCATATAACAAAAGTCCCTTACTGACCATAAGCCAAAAAGGATCATAAGATATGATAGCACTCATGTAAACATAGCAAGTTTCGTTAACAGATTCAGACTTAGCAGAAAACTGGACATGGCAAAAACAGAGTTATGTAGGCATGTTTGCGAGCTCGATGCACTCAACACAAGGCATTACATGACAAACTAAGCATACTCCCAGCAAGAAGACATGATCAAGAAGCTAACCAAAGCAAGAACAAACTCATAACATGCATGGATCAACTACAACAACCTTGGAAAAATTGATTAAGAAGTAAACAATCTGTCAGGAACATTTTATAGCAAAAGTAGAGCAAGCTTGAGTCATGCTAGGGCACTCCATAAATGCAAACAGGAGCATGGATGGATAGAGCATAATCATATGCCCAAATCATCCTTACTGAACATACTCAAAAGAAGCATGGATTACTCTGTAGCAACATGAATACATGGCATTAAAATAACAGCAGGGAAATGACTTAGTGAAATTTTAAGTCCCTGAAATCAGCAACATCACGAGAGCTACTTTGCATGCTTGTGCTAGTCACCACATTGATCACAAAAATACATGGCATACACCCCTGTAAAGATGGCATGGCATAGCCCAAAACACATGTAGATCTCATGACCATATGCAGCACCCAATAATCATGGCGAAAATGACAAAAGCTCATAAACTGATAAGAATTAGCACCTAACATTCTATAGCACTCTTGCATCAACAATTAGGGCATCAATATGGACTCAAACAAGCATGGCACAATGGAATAAAATCGAGAGGACATCCTGATGAACATTTTGATATATTACACGCAGCAAACGGAGCAACACACATGGAGATATGGCATGATGATCAGAGCAATATAATGCAAAAATTATAGGACTTAGAGAAAATCAACCTCCGGGGAAAAGTGGATGGGGATGAGCGGGACGGAGAGATCGAGGGAGGGGGAGGCGCGTTTGGATCCGCGAATGGGTGGATCTCATCCACCCGGGCGGATCTCGCCGGAGGATGGCCGGAGATGGCGGGGATCGACGACTCCGGGCTGGATCTCGCCGGATCCGGCCAGATCCCGGTGGGGAGGCGACGTGGGCCGGCGAGCGGCAGGGCGAGGCACGCAGGCGGCGCGGCGGAGCAGCGGTGGCCGAGGATCGGCGGACGGCGCGACAGGGCGGCGTGGCAAGGCGGCGCAGGGTGGCCGGCAAGGGTGGCGGCGGCGTTAGGTGGCGGCGGGCGGAGGCGCGCAGGCGCGGTTCGGTAGCGGGGCGGCAGCGGGCAACCGGGCGAGCGGCGGAGCGAGGCGAGCTCCGGCGAACGGGAGCGGGCGGCGGAGCCTGGCGTCT
>NC_041382.1:453119168-453126803 GCF_002162155.2 Triticum dicoccoides | reverse complement strand
GGCGCGGAAGATGGCGTACGATGGCGGCGGACATGTCCGTCGGTGGAGTTTTTGTCTCGCGGCGAGGAGAGGAAGTGGACTAGGGTTTGTACCGCGAAATTTCGGGGGGAGGTGCAAATATATAGGTAGAGGAAGCTAGGAGAGTCCAAATGAGGTGCGGTTTTCGGCCACACGATCATGATCGAACGGCCGAGAGGATGGACGGGGTTTGGATGGGTTTGGGGCCACTTTGGAGGGGTGTTGGGCTGCAACACACACGAGACCTTTACGGTTCCCCGGTTAACTGTTGGAGTATCAAACGGACTCCAAATGGCACGAAACTTGACAGGCGGTCTACCGGTGGTGTACCAAGGCCGCTTGGAAAATCTCGGTCCAATCCGAGAACATTTCACACCCGCACACGAAAATAGACAAAAGGGGATGCCGGAGGACATAGGAGTGCCGGATTGCAAAACGGACAACGGGGAAAATGCTCGAATGCAAGAGACGAACATGTATGCAAATGCGATGCACATGATGACATGATATGAAATGCATGACACGCAAAAAAATGACAAGGCAACAATAGCGAATAACTGGAAGACACCTGGGACATTGGTCTCAGGGTGTTACAACACTCCACCACTACGAGAGGATCTCATCCCAAGATCTAGGAAGGCACCGGAGGGAAAACGGGAGAGGAAGAAGTAAAACAAGTTGCTTCTTGGACAAACGAGTGAAACCACGAACCTTGAGAGGTTGAACAAATTGAAAGAAAGAATAAAACAAAGATGAACAAAGTTGAAAACACTCTGTTAGGAAAGAGGAACAAGGAAGAACAAATATGGACAGCACTCCGGTTGAAAAGAGATGCAAGACTTGATAAGGCGAAAAGAACTTGAGCAGAGGGCACAACACTCCGGTTAAGGATAAGCATGAAAAGAACATGATCCTCACAACTTGAGATGATGAGAGAAGAGATCACATCACAAGGTCTCCGTAAGAAGAAAGAATATAGATCATTGAAATGAAAGGATGAAGAAGAAAAGGTTAACTCATGCCACAAGTGAGCTTGAAGATCACCCTTCCAAGAAAGTAAAAACGGTGTTGTTGGAAAACCAACAACGAAAAGGATAAGTTTGATATGGACTTATAGAAGACATCTCAAAATTATGAGGTGACAACTTGCCACTCACGGAAAAGATTTGATTGGGAGCTAGAAAAAGATAGAAATCTTCTTCCACCGAGGTGATAAGGATAAGGCTTGGATCATAGATAATCACCACAAAGAGCAACATTCCCAATGGAAGGCTTTATGTGAAATTTATACCAAGATAACTCCATGGAAGAAAATGATGGGTTTAAATACCTCATTCTTGACAACTTTTGAATCATGAAACGTGAAGGGAAATTTGTCAAGAAAGACATAACACCGTCTCAAAAGATAAGTTAGAAAGAATTGCACTCCGGATTGCAAGATGAAGAATGCTTGAGCTCCTCTAAAAAGAATCTCAATGAACACTTCGAGAATGAATTAAATCCTTGATGAACAATAATGTAGAACCTCCATGAAAAACTCCGGTAACAAAGAATGATCAAACGGAATGAAAGAGAAGTTGAAAACACAAGGTGAATCCTTGTAATGATTTAGATGGAGCTTCGCGACGAGATAATTGAGAGAGCTTGGAGCTCCGGGAAAGAAAAATATGAAACAATTGAAATCAAGAATTTGATGAACCTTCGGAATAAGGAATTGAATTTGCTCGAAGAAAACAAGAATAAGAATTACATTATGCTTATCCCTCATCAATTCAAATTGATGGCACACAATGGATTTGGCATACTACTTATTCTCGTAGAAAGAAATGGTTAAGATAGATATAGCATAAAGTTGAGAAAGGTCTTCTGCGAACCATCGGTAGGATTTGAAAGAATGAATGAATTGATATGATAACGAAGGAAGAAGAATCTTTGAACAAACCACCGTAAGAATTGAAAATGAACAAAGAAAAATATAAAGAAACACTGGGAAGAATTAGAGAAAGAATGACGATACTTGAGGGAAATTTAGATGCAAGTGAACGAAGATATCGTGAGTTGAATAGGTAAAAACTTGCATGATGGACCGGTAAGATTTGGAGAACGAGAGCTGAAAGCTGGAATGAATAGATCTTTTGAAATGATGGCCTTTGGATGATCAAGAAAAATGAAAACACCTCCTGAAATGCTTCGGGTGGGTGAAAAGAATTCTCACAATCAACCACAATTATGAGAGGATGGCGGCAAGCTTGAACTACGCATCTTTGGAAGAATGGGTAAAATTTGGAGGAGAAACTCTTCATCGGTCTTCAAAATCTAAGAATGACGATGAGATACGCCACCATGAATTATTGAGGCACTCCGGAATGAAGAATAAAAGGTTGAATCAACAATGAAAAGAATTTGACAGATCTTGGAGAAAGACATATGACTGATGAAAATTCATTCTTACATCAAACATAGAAAGAATTTGAGAAGCTCCGGGAAAATTAAAAGAGTCAGGTAAGATCCTGCAAAAAGACATGTGGGTTAGGGCCCACTCAAAAGAAACACCGTTGAAAGATTACTTGAAAGGGAGAATGCACCCGTTGAATTAAATGGCTTGAATGAGATACCAAACTCGAAAGGGCTTGAACGAATGCAGAGTGGAAACACGAATCTTTGAGATATCTTGAACACTCCGGAACAATTGAATAGCAAGCGGGGAATGATTATGAGGTGCAACAGTATGGGAAAATATTTGAAACGAGGAAAAGGGATATGATCAACAAAGCTTGAATTAAATCCACCGGAGAAGAAAGAGAACGAAGAATGATGAACTTGTAGAGCATCTTCACGAGAACCACCTGGTAAGAACATTGATGGAACATAATGGAGAGACTTCGCATCAATAAGATGGATACTCGATTAAGAGATTTGAGTCCTTGAAGAAAAAGGGTGGGAGGGCGGGAGAAACAAAGACAACATGGGACGAATGGAACAAACACCGTTGAGAATACTTAGAGTTGATCTTGCGAATGTTGAAATGACCGGATCCACTTGAAGAGAAACACGCCGGTTGAAAAGAATTGACATGACAATCCCAATTATCATGAAGGATTGGTATTCACATAGGAGTATGAGAACACCATTTGGGGAAGGTATGGAATCAACAATTGACATTGAAGCAACTCGAATACCACAACTCAAAAGAAAACAAAGGGTTGGCTTGCAAAATAAGCCGGAACAAACATATGATAGAGATTTCATCCGAAGTTTTCGTGGTGGGGCCCACACGGGCTCAATCGTACAACACCATCATGTACAAGGTAGTGCACATGACATACGAATCATCCCCGAGTCAGCATAGCCAAGGACTCTTTAAGACACAACGAGACCACTATAAAACCAACCGTGGATAGGCGGACCACTAGACGTCGAACCCCAATCTCATATCATGCATCTGTCAAAAAGATTTCCTAGGAGCTACTTGAATTCCCACTTATAAACTCCCGAAACTTTCCGGTTATGCAATCAGGTGTTGGGGATACAAGGGAAGCATAATATCTCACCCAAAACTAGCAAATCCTACATCCAGCTGTATCCATCCTTCAACACATAACCAAGAAACCTTCGGAAATCATTTACCTCAACCTTCGAAAAGCATCCGTTATACAAGTTATGGCAATACTCCCGACTCCCGCCCCAGTACTGGGTGGCGTCAAGGTTATCTCACCAACAACTTCATAAAAGAGATTTTCGATGTCGGCAAGCTCAGGTATTCCAGAACTGCAACGATAAAATTGTGACGACAACACCTCGGAGCTCAACTCCCCGGGACACTGCCACAACCCCTAAATGTTAGGAGGCACAAAGAACAATGTTCTCGTCACAAAACCATCAGAACGATTCCAAGATACCCGTGTGATCCTAAAAAAATAGTGAAATTTGAGGAGAGAAGAGTCAAAACTCTACGTCAGAAGCCTCACCGGAGCGACGAAGGGACTGAGGTGTAAAAAGAATCCTACACCCCGATACATAATCCTAAAAGCCTCAAAACATTTCTCTAGACTCAACATCGCCAGTGATTCGATCAAGCAGGGGGCTCCTAAGTCGGGGAAGGCTCTGATTACCAACTTGTAACACCCACGATGCGGCTATATCTCCCACGTGTCGGAGCACGACTTAGAGGCATAACCGCATAGTAGGCATGTCGCAAGAGGGGTAATCTTTACACATCCCATGTACTGAATAAGAAAGGGAATAAAGAGTTGGCTTACAATCGCCACTTCACACAATACATAAATATAGCATTACATCATCCAGAATACAATCAAGGTCCGACTACAAAACCAAAAATAAAGAAAGACAACCCCTAATGCAATAGATCCCTGATCACCCCGACTGGGCTCCACTACTGATCAACTAGAAACGAAACAACACAACGAACATGATCTTCATCGAGCTCCCAACTGAGCTGGGTTGCGTCACCTGCACTGGTATCATCGGCACCTGCAACTGGTTTTGGAAGTAATCTGTGAGTCACGGGGACTCAGCAATCTCACACCCTCGCGATCAAGTCTATTTAAGCTTATGGGTAGGAAAGGGTAGTGAGGTGGAGTTGCAGCAAGCACTAGCATATATGGTGGCTAACATACGCAAATGAGCGCGAGAAGAGAAGCAAAGCACGATCCTGAACTAGAAGTGATTAAGAAGTGATCCTGAAACTACTTACGTTCAAGCATAACACCAGAACCGTGTTCACTTCCCGCACTCCGCCGGAAAGAGACCATCATGGCTACACACGCGGTTGATGCATTTTAATTAAGTTAAGTGTCAAGTTCTCTACAAACGGACGTTAACAAATTCCCATCTGCCCATAACTGCGGGCATGGCTTTCGAAAGTTCAAAACCCTGTAGGGGTGTCTCAACTTAGCCCATCACAAGCTCTCACGGTCAACGAAGGATATTCCTTCTCCCAGGAAGACCCGATCAGACTCGGAATCCCGGTTACAAGACATCTCGACAATGGTAAAACAAGACCAGCAAAGCCACCCGAATGTGCCGACAGATCCCGATAGGAGCTGCACATATCTCGTTCTCAGGGCACACCGGATGAGCAAGACGTCGGGTTGGCATAGACCCTGGTTGCCCAGGGGGCGCCGGACGTCGCTCAGGTCGGACCAACACTTAGAGAAGGACTGGCCCGGGGGGGTTAAAATAAAGATGACCCTTGAGTCTGCAGAACCCAAGGGAAGGCGATAGGTTGTTAGTGCAAATGTAAAACCAAGGTTGGGCCTTGCTGGAGGAGTTTTATTCAAAGCGAACTGTCAAGGGGTTCCCATTATAACCCAACCACGTAAGGAACGCAAAATCAAGGAACATAACACCGGTATGACGGAAACTAGGGCAGCAAGAGTGGAACAAAACACCAGGCATAAGGCCGAGCCTTCCACCCTTTACCAAGTATATAGATGCATTAAGTAAATAAGATATATTATGATATCCCAACATATCCATGTTCCAACATGGATCAAACTCCATCTTCACCTGCAACTAGCAACGCTATAAGAGGGGCTGAGCAAAGCGGTAACATAGCCAAACAACGGTTTGCTAGGACAAGGTGGGTTAGAGGTTTGACATGGCAATATGGAAGGCATGATAAAGCAAGTGGTAGGTATCGCAGCATAGCAAAAGAGCGAGCAACTAGCAAGCAAAGATAGAAGTGATTTCGAGGGTATGGTCATCTCGCCTGCAAAGTTCTCCGAGTTGACGTAAGCTTGATCCTCGTAAGCGTACTCAACGGGTTCCTCGATCATGAACTCGTCTCCCGGCTCTACCCAAAGCAAGAACACAAGCAAAGGACCAACAATCAATCACGGTGCAATGCGCAAGCAACATGATGCAAAACATGACATGACATGCGGGATGTGATATGCAATGCATATGCGTGCTTCGGAAGGAAAAAGATTGAACCAGGCCTCAACTTGGCAATCCAAGAGTGCCACTGGAAAGATGAGTTGATTTCGGTCGAAATCGATATAAAGATCACCGGAATCGAATGCACGGTTTGCATATGGCAAGCAAAACAATAATGGCACAATTCTGCGATTAACAGCACGATGCCATCTAGAACTCAACAAGAAACTAACCTACTGCACTCCAATATAACAACAAAGCACATGGCAGTGATCTACTGAAGATGCTTGACAAAAAGATGAACACTGGGCTACGGCCATATCACACAATAGCAGGTTCAAACAAGCATGGCAAAAGTGCAAAAGATATCATCATCTCAGACTTAGTAAAAATACTAACATGTCAGGAATTAACATCAGGAAGCAATGTTTAGAGCAAGATAACAACATGCTACAGGAACAGAACATAGCAATACAAGGCATGGCATGAATCTACTCAAAGCATATAACAAAAGTCCCTTACTGACCATAAGCCAAAAAGGATCATAAGATATGATGGCACTCATGTAAACATAGCAAGTTTCGTTAACATATTCAGACTTAGCAGAAAACTGGACATGGCAAAAACAGAGTTATGTAGGCATATTTGCGAGCTCGATGCACTCAACACAAGGCATTGCATGACAAACTAAGCATACTCCCAGCAAGAAGACATGATCAAGAAGCTAACCAAAGCAAGAACAAACTCATAGCATGCATGGATCAACTACAACAACCTTGGCAAAATTGATTAACAAGTAAACAATCTGCTAGGAACATTTTATAGCAAAAGTAGAGTAAGATTGAGTCATTCTAGGGCACTCCGTAAATGCAAACAGGAGCATGGATGGATAGAGCACAATCATATGCCCAAATCATCCTTACTGAACATACTCAAAAGAAGCATGGATTACTTTGTAGCAACATGAATACATGGCATTAAAATAATAGCAGGGAAATGACAGTGAAATTTTAAGTCCCTGAAATCAGCAACATCACGAGAGCTACTTTGCATGCTTGTGCTAGTCACCACATTGATCACAAAAATGCATGGCATACACGCCTGTAAAGATGGCATGGCATAGCCCAAAACACATGTAGAGCTCATGACCATATGCAGCACCCAATAATCATGGCAAAATGACAAAAGCTCATAAACTAATAAGAATCAGCAGCTAACATTCTATAGCACTCTTGCATCAACAATTAGGGCATCAAGATGGACTCAAACAAGCATGGCACAATGGAACAAAATGGAGAGGACATCCTGATGAACATTTTGATATATTACATGGAGCAAACGGAGCAACACACATGGACATATGGCATGATGATCAGAGCAATATAATGCAAAAATTACACAACTTAGAGAAAATCAACCTCCGGGCAAAAGTGGACGGGGACGAGCGGGACGGAGAGATCCAGGGCAGGGAGGCGTGTTTGGATCCACGAACGGGTGGATCTCATCTACCCGGGCGGATCTCGCCGGAGGATGGCCGGAGATGGCGGGGATCGACGAATCCGGGCCGGATCTCGCCGGATCCGGCCGGATCCCGGCGGGGAGGCGATGTGACGATGGGGAGGCGACGTGGGCCGGCGCCGGTGAGTGGTGGGGCAAGGCGACGCGGCGGAGCGGCGGACCACGCGGCAGGGCGGTGCGGGGTGGCCGGCAAGGGCGGCG
>NC_041382.1:453102698-453118898 GCF_002162155.2 Triticum dicoccoides | reverse complement strand
AGGGCTGAGCGGGCCGGCAGCGCGCGGCAGCGGAGGATGCCACGTGGCGATGTGGGAGAGGTCGGACGGTGGCGGCGGACATGTTCGGCGGTGGAGTTTTTGTCCGGTGGCGCGGAGAGGAAGTAGACTAGGGTTTGTACCGCGAAATTTCTGGGGGAGGTGCAAATATGTAGGTAGAGAAAGCTAGGAGAGTCCAAATGAGGTGCGGTTTTCGGCCACGCGATCGTGATCGAACGGTCGAGAGGATGGAGGGGGTTTGGATGGGTTTTGGGCCACTTTGGAGGGGTGTTGGGCTGCAACACACATGAGGCCTTTACGGTTCCCCGGTTAACCGTTGGAGTATCAAACGGACTCCAAATGGCACGAAGGCGGTCTACCGGTGGTGTACCAAGGCCGCTTGGCAAATCTCGCTCCAATATGAGAATGTTTAACACCCGCACATGAAAAGAGACAAAAGGGGACGCCGGAGGACATAGGAGTGCCGGATTGCAAAACGGACAACGGGGAAAATGCTCGGATGCAAGAGACGAACATGTATGCAAATGCAATGCACATGATGACATGATATGAAATGCATGACACGCAAACAAATGACAAGGCAACAACAGCGAATAACTGGAAGACACCTGGCACATCGGTCTCGGGGCGTTACAGGTACCAAAGTAATCCAAGAGTGGATCACTGGACAGCAGTCAAGAACATCCTAAAGTACCTGAAAGGGACCAAGGTTATGTTTCTCAGTTATGGAGGTGACAAAGATCTAGTCGTAAATGGTTACGCCAATGCTAGCTTTGACACTGATCCGGGTGACTCTAAGTCACAAACTGGATACGTATTTATATTGAATGGTGGATTTGTCAGTTGGTGCAGTTCCAAGCAGAGTGTCGTGGCGGGATCTATGTGTGAAGCGGAGTACATAGCTGCTTCGGAAGCAGCAAATTAAGGAGTCTGGATGAAGGAGTTCATATCCGATCTAGGTGTAATACGTAGTGCATCGGGTCCAATGAAAATATTTTGTGACAATACTGGAGCAATTGCCTTCACGAAGGGATCCAGATTTCACAAAAGAACCAAACACATCAAGAGACGCTTCAACTCCATCTGTGATCAAGTCAAGTAGGGAGACATAGAAATTTGAAAAAAAAATACATACGGATCTGAATGTAGCAGACCCTTGACTAATCCTCTTCCACGAGTAAGACTCCATGGGTGTTAGATTCATTGCAATGTAATCCAGATTATTGACTCTAGTGCAAGTGGGAGACTGAAGGAAACATGCCCTAGAGGCAATAATAAAGTTGTGATTTTATATTTTCTTATTCGTGATAAAGGTTTATTATTCATGCTAGAATTTTATTGATCGAAAACCTAAATACATGTGTGAATTCATAAACAAACACCGTGTGACTAGTGAGCCTCTACTTGACTAGCTCGTTGATCAAAGATGGTTAAGGTTTCCTAACCATTGACATGAGTTGTTATTTGATAAGGGGATCACATCATTAAGAGAATGATGTGATGGACAAGACCAATCTGTTAGCTTAGCATAATGATCGTTCAGTTTTATTGCTATTGCTTTCTTCATGTCAAATACGTATTCCTTCGACTATGAGATTATGCAACTCCCGGATACCGGAGGAATGCCTTGTGTGCTATCAAATGTCACAACATAAATGGGTGATTATAAAGATGCTCTAAAGGTATCTTTGAAGCTGTTTGTTGAGTTGGCATAGATCGAGATTAGGATTTGTCACTCTGAGTATCGGAGAGGTATCTCTGGGCCCTCTCGGTAATACACATCATAAGCTTGCAAGGAAACGACTAAGGAGTTAGTCACGAGGTGATGTATTACAGAATGAGTAAAGAGACTTGCCGGTAACGATGTACGTACGTGGCTGTATTTTCTTTCTTGCACACTGGCCGCTGTACGTACCTGTACATGCTACGTGCGCGCCTCTACTATGACACGTGCGCGCCTCTACATCGACCAGTATGTACGTACATGTTCGCGACCAGAATGACAACGCTACGTATGCTTCGACGAGGTGGGTCCCGACTGTCAGGCACTTCCTTGCGTGCGAAGATGTAGCTGGTGGGTCCCAGCAGTCAGGGGGTGAATCATTTTTTTTTGCCCGGATGCACTTCCTTGCGTGTGAAGATGTAGCTGGTGGGTCCCAGTAGTTAGGGGGAAACGTTTTTTCGCGAAATACGATGGCCCGTCCGGTGGGTACCCGCTGTCAGGTGGAGGAATAATTATTTTGCGCGTAATAAGGAGGCACTTCCTTGCTGCGGCCGTGGACCCAGCTGTCAGCCTCTCCACGTACAGTCCACGTCCTATGGAAGCCGTTCCTTGACCACGTTGACCACGCCGCGCCAAGAGCACCATGGCGGTGGACGACGGCGAGGCCTAGGAAGGGGACGACGCGGAGCCAGGGAAGACACGGCAGCGGAAGCCCGCGCGAAGAGGAGTACGAGGGTTCACTGGTTCGGCTATGGTGTGAGGCTGCCGTTGCCGCAGGGCCTGGCCAGCAGTGGGAATAGTAGGGGCGGTGAGGCCTTCGCGGCAGCACAGCCGGCCACGGGAGGCAGGAGCATGCGGGACGACCGGCACTGCTTTGGACGGCTAGATCAAGAAGACCAGACGTTGAAGAAGCACAACGGCTGTTGGATGGACACCGTACGGTCACTAGAGCTAGAATCGTTCAGATTGACTAAGTTGACAAAGCACTCCTCCCCGTCAACTTAGTAGGCCCACAAGTCAGCCACCCACCAAGGTGGGTCCCAACTAGCAGGGGGTATTCATTTTTTTGTGCGTAATAAGGCGACACTTCCGGTGGGTCCGAGCTGATAGCGGGGGGAACGTTTTTTCGCGAAATACGGTGGCCCATCCGGTGAGTCCTAGCAGTCAGGGGGAAACGTTTTTTCCCCAAATACGGTGGTACGTCCAGTGGGTCCCTGGTGTCAGGTGGAGGAATAATTATTTTTTGCGTAATAAGGAGGCACTTCCTTGCGGCTGCTGTGGACACAGCTGTCAGCCTCTCCACGTCCAGTACTCTTCTGATGGAAGTCGTTCCTTGACCACATTGACCACGCCGCACTGAGAGCACCAGGGCGGTGGACGACTGCGAGGCCTAGGAAGGGGAGGACGCGGAGCCGGGGAAGATGCGGCAGTGGATGCCCACACGTAGAGGAGTTTGAGGGTTCACTGGTTCGCTGCGTTGTGAGGCTGTCGTCGCCGCAGAATAACAGGGGGTGTGGGTGAGTACAAGGATGACCTGGCCAGCGGTGGGAGTAGTGGGGCGGTTAGGCCTCCGCTGCATCCCAGCCGGCCACGGGAGGCAGGAGCACGAGGCACGACCGGCGCTGGTTTGGGAGGCTGGAGCAAGAAGACCAGAGGTGGAAGAAGCATTACGGCCGTTGGATGGACATCGTACGGTCACTGGAGCTAGAATCGTGCATATTGACTAAGTTGACAAAGCCCTCCATCCCCGTCAACTTATTAGGCCCACAAGTCAGCCTGCCACTATACTGGGTCCCAGCTAGCAGGGGGGTATTCATTTTTTTATGCGTAATAAGGACGCACTTCCTTGCGTGCGAAGATATAGCTGGTGGGTCCGAGCTGTCAGCAGCAGTAACGTTTTTTCGCAAAATACAAAGGCCCTTTCGGTGGGTCCCAGATGTCAGGTGGAGGAATCATTATTTTGCGCGTAATAAGGAGGCATTTCCTTGCGTGCGGCCGTGGACCCAGCTGTCAGCCTCTCCATGTAAAGTCCACTTCAGATGCATGTCGGTCGCTGACCATGTTGACCAGGCCGCGCTGAGAGCACCAGGGCAGTGGACGACGGCGAGGCCTAGGAATGGAACAACACGGAGGCAGGGAAGACTCGGCAGTTCTTTCCCACACGAAGGGGAGTACGACTGTACGAGGGTTTACTGGTTAGTCTGCCGTCCCGGAGAATAACAACAGGTGTGGGTGAGTAGAGGGATGGCTAGGCCAGGCATGGGAGTACGGTGGGGCGGTGGGGCCTGCGCGGCAGCATAGCCGGCCGCGAGGAGGAGGGAGCAGGCAGTCCCGCCGGCACTTATTTGAGCGGCTGGAGCAGGAAGAGCAGAGATTGAGGAAGCACGACGGCCGTTGGATGGGCATCCAATAGACACTGCTTGTGCGTCAACCTTTTTTAGGAAAGCCTCAAATCCGTGGAAAACAGCATACAACCCATCTGCCATTATTTCCAATAATTTACAGGCCATTTGCTAATTCTTAAGGTTTTTTTTGAGCCCATATTCTTTTTGTTAGCATTACAGACCATATTGTGGCCACGGTTAAAACATTATACAAAATGTTGCATATTTCGGTGCTGTCCGAACTATTTTTAATCCCGAAATTTCGAGTCACATTCAAACTGATTTTAAAAATAAATGTATATTAATATAAAATCCAACAAATTGTCCACGCATAAAAATTAATGCAATTTAAAATCTTGAAATGAAAAAGGAAATTTGAAAGTAATTGTCGGTTTGATGTGTTTTAAAAATGTACAGCCCATTTCTCATTACTGATAGGCCATTTTCTCGTCCAGCCGAATGAAGCTCTCCTCGTCATGAAAGATTTGCAGCCCAACAGGCCTGACAAAGTGACTTACTTGGCAAATCACAAAAAAACTGGGCTAGCCATTTTCAGGAAGAAAAAAAAACTACTGGGCTGGTCTGTGATAAACATAAAAGAGAAGGCTGTCTAGACAGGCCAGAGTGCCCCGCACAGCCCAGTTGACACCCTGCTTCTGTCTCAAAAACAAATTAGATAAATGCCATAACAAATATGGCGATTCATAAAAATGCCACTGTAATTTCCAAACTTTGAAAAATGCCACTGCAATTTTTGCAAACTTTGGAAAACGCCACTGCAATTTGCAAACTTTGAAAAACAACACTCCAGACTTCGAAAAATGCCACTGGAAATGGCATTTTTCAAAGTTTGGAAATTGCAGTGGCATTTCTCAGAAACACCAGATTTGGAGTGGCATTTATCGAATTAACCCAAAACAAAAATAACTGGGCGAGCTGCCGGTTCCCTGGTGTCAGCCGCTCGTTGTGCAACTCTCTCATTTTATTGACTACATTGGCAATGGCATGGGACCCAGATGTTAGAAATCCATTAGGAGGAGCCATTTTTTATTGGATTGAAATAAGGAGGCACTTGCTTGCGTACTGCCATGACCTTGGCGGGTCCCTGCTGTCATCCCCTCCACGTACAATCATCTCCTGATTGTGTACGCGTCAACTTGGTAGGCCCACAAGTCAGCCTCTAAACCCGTGGAGGACAAATACAACCCATTTAAAAAAATAACAGCCCATTCCATATGTTCAAATGGAAAGTTCAACATTCAGAGCAAAGTAACAGGTCTGATCCACATATAGAGTACTAAACTTTAGCCAAGTTAACTATCAACTCCCACTAATACTCTAGTAGCGTACAAGTACTAACTTACTCTTAGCTAACTAGACGATGCCGGCCGCCATCTGCGGTACACGCTAAACGCCGGCACCGGCATCCTCCGCCTCGCCTCGGACTTGCCAAAGGTGCGATAAGGCGCGTTGCTCGCGCGCGTTGGCCCTTTCCATGCCGGCGTGGTCCACCGAAGCTGCGGCTTCTAAGCGGGAAACCCACTTGACGAGCTGGTAGTAAAAATCGGCGTCGCGAACGCGTGCGTGCCCGCAGCCTCCAGGGCTATTTGCCGAGCGTCGGCCTCCACGTAGTCGGCCCAGGTGCGGGCGCTCTGTGACTCAGAGCGTCGGTGCGCTGCTGCTCCATGTCCCGCTGGCGGCGCAAATCGGTGATACGCTGCTCCTCCGCCAAGCAGTCGCGCTCCAACAACTCCTGCTCCTCCGCCAGGCGTTCGCACTCCAACAACTCCTCGATCTCCGCATTGCCATCTAAAGACCGATAGAATGCCTCCTCCCTCCGTCTACCTTCCGGTGAAAAACCAAACACTAGTTCCGGTGGTGACCGCCTCCGGCCTCGCCTATCATGGACGGGCGGGGGCATGGCGGACGTGGCGAGAGCGAGGATAAGTGGCGAGTGCTACCTCTTGAGCACTTGCGTTGGTTTTCCCTTGAAGAGGAAAGGGTGGTGCAGCAAAAGTAGCGTAAGTATTTCCCTCAGTTTTTGAGAACCAAGGTATCAATCCAGTAGGAGGCTACACGCGAGTCCGTCGCACCTACACAAAACAAATAAATCCTCGCAACCAACGCGATAAGGGGTTGACAATCCCTACACGGCCACTTACGAGAGTGAGATCTGATAGATATGATAAGATAATATTGTTGGTATTTTTATGATAAAGATGCAAAGTAAAACAAAAGCAATAAAAATAACTAAGTATTGGAAAATTAATATGATGAAGATAGACCCGGGGGCCATAGGTTTCACTAGTGGCTTCTCTCAAGAGCATAGGTGTTTTACGGTGGGTGAACAAATTACTGTTGAGCAATTGACAGAATTGAGCATACTTATGAGAATATCTAGGTATGATCATGTATATAGGCATCACATCCAAGACAAGTAGACCGACTCCTGCCTCCATCTACTACTATTACTCCACAAATCGACCGCTATCCAGGATGCATCTAGAGTATTAAGTTCATAAGAACAGAGTAACGCCTTAAGCAAGATGACATGATGTAGAGGGATAAACTCATGAAATATGATGAAAACCCCATCTTGTTATCCTCGATGGCAACAATACAATACATGCCTTGCTGCCCCTACTGTCACTGGGAAAGGACACCGCAAGATTGAACCCAAAGCTAAGCACTTCTCCCATTGCAAGAAAGATCAATCTAGTAGTCCAAACCAAACTGATAATTCGAAGAGACTTGAAAAGATAACCAATCATACATAAAAGAATTCAGAGAAGATTCAAATATTGTTCATAGATAAACTTGATCATAAACCCACAATTCATCGATCTCAACAAACACACCGCAAAAGAAGATTACATCGAATAGATCTCCACAAGAGAGGGGAAGAACTTTGTACTGAGATCCAAAAGAGAGAAGAAGCCATCTAGCTAATAACTATGGACCCGAAGGTCTGAGGTAAACTACTCACACTTCATCGGAGAGGCTATGGTGTTGATGTAGAAGCCCTCCAGATCGATGCCCCCTCCGGCGTAGCTCCGGAACAGGCCCCAAGATGGGATCTCGTGGAAACATAAAGTTACGGCGGTGGAATTAGGGTTTTGGCTCCGTATCTGATCATTTGGGGGTACGTAGGTATATATAGGAGGAAGAAGTACGTCGGTGGAGCAACAGGGGCCCACGAGGGTGGAGGGCGCGCTTGGGGGGTAGGCGCGCCCCCCTACCTCGTGGTCTCCCTATTAGTTGCTTGACGTAGGGTCCAA
This sequence comes from Triticum dicoccoides, assembly GCF_002162155.2. NCBI lineage: Eukaryota > Viridiplantae > Streptophyta > Magnoliopsida > Poales > Poaceae > Triticum > Triticum dicoccoides. The sequence goes on along the minus strand of NC_041382.1, from coordinate 453,111,495 downwards.
GTCTCCTGGATCATGTTCGGTGAGAAAATCTCGTTCCCGAAGGTTTCATTCCGTTTGGACTCCGTTTGATATTCCTTTTCTTCGAAACCCTAAAATACGCAAAAAACAACAATTCTGGGTTGGGCCTCCCGTTAATAGGTTAGTCCCAAAAATAATATAAAATTGTATAATAAAGCCCAATAATGTCCAAAACAGTAGATAATATAGCATGGAGCAATCAAAAATTATAGATATGTTGGAGACGTATGAAGCATCCCCAAGCTTAATTCCTGCTCGTCCTTGAGTAGGTAAATGATAAAAACAGAATTTTTTATGTGGAATGCTACTTGGCATATTTTCAATGTAATTCATTTTAATTGTGGTATGAATATTCAGATCCGAAAGATTCAAGAAAAAAGTTTAATATTGACATAGAAATAATAATACTTCAAGCATACTAACTAAGCAATTATGACTTCTCAAAATAACATGGCCAAAGAAAGTTATCCCTACAAATTCATATAGTCTGGCTATGCTCTATCTTCACCACACAAAGTATTTAAATCATGCACAACCCCGATGACAAGCCAAGCAATTGTTTCATACTTTTGACATTCTCAAAACTTTTTCAATATTCACGCAATACATGAGCATGAGCCAAGGACATAGCACTTTAGCTGGAATAGAATGGTGGTTGTGGAGAAGACAAAAAGGGAGAAGATAGTCTCACATCAACTAGGCGTATCAACGGGCTATGGAGATGCCCATCAATAGATATCAATGTGAGTGAATAGGGGTTGCCATGCAACGGATGCACTAGAGCTATAAGTATATGAAAGCTCAAAAAGAAACTAAGTGGGTGTGCATCCAACTTGCTTGCTCACAAAGACCTAGGGCATTTTGAGGAAGCCTATCATTGGAATATACAAGCCAAGTTCTATAATGAAAATTTTCCACTAGTATATGAAAGTGATAACATAGGAGACTCTCTATCATGAAGATCATGGTGCTACTTTGAAGCACAAGTGTGGTAAAAGGATAGTAGCATTGTCCCGTCTCTCTTTTTCTCTCATTTTTTTATTTTTATTTTTTTTATTTGGGCCTTATCTCTTTCTTTTTATGGCCTCTTTTTTTCGTCCGGAGTCTCATCCCGACTTGTGGGGGAATCATAGTCTCCATCATCCTTTCCTTACTGGGGCAATGCTCTAATAATGATGATCATCACACTTTTATTTTCTTACAACTCAAGAATTACAACTCGATACTTAGAACAAGATATGACTCTATATGAATGCTTCCGGCGGTGTACTGGATATGCAATGACTCATGAGTGACATGTATGAAAGAATTATGAATGGTGGCTTTGCCACAAATACAATGTCAACTACATGATCATGCAAAGCAATATGACAATGATGGAGCGTGTCATAGTAAACGGAATGGTGGAAAGTTGCATGGAAATATATCTTGGAATGGCTATGGAAATGCCATGATAGGTAGGTATGGTGGCTGTTTTGAGGAAGGTATATGGTGGGTGTATGATACCGGCGAAAGGTGCGCGGTATTAGAGAGGCTAGCAATGGTGGAAGGGTGAGAGTGCGTATGATCCATGGACTCGACATTAGTCATAAAGAACTCCTATACTTATTGCAAAAATCTACAAGTTATCGAAGCAAAGTATTGCGCGCATGCTCCTAGGGGGATAGATTGGTAGGAAAAGACCATCGCTCGTCCCCGACCGCCACTCATAAGGAAGACAATCAATAAATAAATCATGCTCCAACTTCTTCACATAACAGTTCACCGTACGTGGATGCTACGGGAATCACAAACTTTAACACAACTATTTCTCAAATTCACAACTACTCAACTATCATGGCTCTAATATCACCATCTCCATATCTCAAAACAATTATCAAGTATCAAACTTCTCATAGTATTCAACACACTCATAAGAGAATTTTATTATTAATCTTGTATACCTAGCATATAGGATAAATTAAGAAAATGACCATGATATTTAAGAATATCAAAATAATCTAAGTGAAGCATGAGAGATCAATAGTTTCTATAAAACAAATCCACCATCGTGCTCTAAAAGATATAAGTGAAGTACTAGAGCAAAACTATAAAACTCAAAATATATAAGTGAAGCACATAGAGTATTCTAATAATCTCCGAATCATGTGTGTATCTCTCAAAAGGTGTGTACAGCAAGGATGATTGTGGTAAACTAAAAAATAAAGACTCAAATCATACAAGACGCTCCAAGCAAAACACATATCATGTGGTAAATAAAAATATAGCTCCAAGTAAAGTTACCGAAAGAAGTAGACGAAAGAGGAGATGCCTTCCGGGGCATCCCCAAGCTTTGGCTTTTAGGTGTCCTTAGATTATCTTGGGGGTGCCATGGGCATCCCCAATCTTAGGCTCTTGCCACTCCTTCTTCCATAATCCATCAAATCTTTACCCAAAACTTGAAAACTTCACAACACAAAACTTAAAGTAGAAAATCTCGTGAGCTCCGTTAGCGAAAGAAAACAAAAGACCACTTCAAGGTACTGTAATGAACTCATTATTTATTTATATTTGTGTTAAACCTACTGTATTCCAACTTATCCATGGTTTATAAACTATTTTACTAGCCATAGATTCATCAAAATAAGCAAACAACACACGAAAAACAGAATCTGTCAAAAACAGAACAGTCTGTAGTAATCTGTATCTAGCGCAAGATCTGGAACCCCAAAAATTCTAAAATAAATTGCTGGACATGAGAAATTTATCTGTTAATCATAATAAAAAATAATTAACTAAATATCACTTTCCAAATAAAAATGGCAGCAGTTCTCGTGAGTGCTAAAGTTTCTGTTTTTTACAGCAAGATTAACAAGACTTTCCCCAAGTCTTCCCAACGGTTCTACTTGGCACAAACACTAATTAAACACAAAAAAACAACAAAAACAGAGGCTAGATAATTTATTTATTACTAAACAGGAGAAAAAAGCAAGGAATAAAAATAAAATTGGGTTGCCTCCCAACAAACGCTATCATTTAACGCCCCTAGCTAGGCATAAAAAGCAAGGATGGATCTAGGTATTGCCATCTTTGGTAGGCAATCCATAAGTGGCTCTCATAATAGATTCATTAGGTAATTTGATTTTCTTTCTAGGAAAGTGTTCCATGCCTTTCCTTAACGAAAATCGGAATCTAATATTTCCTTCCTTCATATCAATAATTGCGCCAATCGTTCTAAGGAAAGGTCTACCAAGAATAATAGGACATGAAGGATTGCAATCTATATCAAGAACGATAAAATCTACGGGCACATAATTCCTATTTGCAACAATAAGAACATCATAAATTATTCCCATAGGTTTCTTAATAGTTGAATCCGCAAGGTGCAAGTTTAGAGAGCAATCATTGTCGTGGTTCTAAGTCTGACAGTAGTGTAGGGGGGTAAGTATGGAGAGGCAAGATCTTAGCTATGGAGAAGTTGTAAGCACGCAAGGTTTACGAGTTCATGCCCTTCTCAGAGGAAGTAATAGCCCTACGTCCCGGAGCCCAGAGGCGGTCGACTGGATTATGCGTGTATGAATTACAGGGGTGCGAACCCTTGTCTCGGAGGAGGGGGTGGCTTATATAGAGTGCGCCAGGACCCCAGCCAGCCCACGTTACAAAGGGTTCAATGTACATTAAGGCAGGGCGTTACTGGTAACGCTAGTAATAAAGTGCTATGATGACCATAAAAGCTACTTAATAACCGACCGTTAGCATGCGGACTGCCTTTAGGTCTCCTGACTATCGAGTGGCTTGGTCTTGGTCGAGTGGTTGCTTCTTGGTCGAGTATCTTCGAGTCTGTCGAGTGGAACACCTCCAAGTCGATTGAAAGATGATTTCTTCTGGAGATGTCCTTGGGTAGGTCAGTTTGGACAGGTCCATGCCCCTACCCTAGGTACATAGCTTCATCATTAGCCCCCGAATGGATCGAGGTTTGAGTGGGAAAGGGATTGAGCACTTCTCCGACTCATTTTTCATGCCGTGAGCATTTCTTGTTTCGGATCAATGAACCTGAGTGATGGCAGCGACTTCCTTTCCAGTCGCCTTGATCTATTCTTAGGTTTTTGTCGAGTGATTTTCTTTACTTGAAAGGCTCCGAGTGACGGTGCGGAGGAGATCTTTGGTCTGACAAGTTGTTCCGCTGCCCGCAGATTTCGTGGGATCCGAATTTTGGGAAGCGCGTGGGACGGGGGAGGCCGCAGTAATCGGATGGGATAGCGCGGAGCCGCCTCGATCCCCGCGCCACCTTTTTCGCCATGCATCGCGCGCGCGATTGTTACGGGATTTGACAGAACCGCCCGGGCCTACCAGTCAGCCACTCGGAAGCGGCCTCATATAAGGCGTTGGACCGGGGTCTCCCGAACAGGGCGTCCCCATTATCTCTTCTCCTCTTCACGCTCCTCCGCTGCGCTCGCTCTCGCCCTCGCGCCACCGTTCCGTACGCGTCTCCCCGGCGATGATGTGGAAGGAGAAACGATGGCTCTGGAGCGGGCAAAGAAGGCGACGGCGAGGTCGAAGGGGAAGGCAACCAGTCGGGGCGGATCCTCCTCGCGAACCGGCCTGCCGAAGGGCTGGATCCAGGGCGACTGGATCCACTTGAAGCTCACCCAAGAAGACCTCGACGACCTAGCCGAGGGAGGGTTGATCCCCTATGACTCGGCGCGGCTTCCGGGGAAGGAATCCGAGCCGCAACCCCGGGAGGCTGAGCGCGTTCTTCTTGCCACCCACGTCGACCATGGATTTTCCTTGTCTCCTCACCCTTTCTTTCGAGGATTTCTGAACTTCTTTGGGGCACAACTCCACCATTTTACTCCCAACACAATCGTTTATCTCGCCGCCTTCATTTCTTTGTGTGAGAATTTCCTGGGTTGCCGGCCTCACTGGGGCCTTTTCAAGCATATTTTCACTTGTCACTCCCAAACAGTGAAAAAGGCTAATCCGAGTGACGAGAGGACTCAAGTGATCCAGATGTGTGTGGGTCTTGGTATCCAGATGAGAGGGAAAAGCTCCTTTCCGGCCATGATTCTTCCTGACTCAGTTCGCGGATGGCAGTCGACCTGGTTTTACTGTAAAGACCAGTCGACGCCAGGGCAGTCGACTGGCCTCCCTCCCTTTACCATGGACCGAGTGAGGAAACCATCCCCTTTGAAGGTGCTCCCGGAGGAGAAAGCGCAGGTGAGGGTGCTGGTCGAGCGAGTGGTCCAGCTTATCCATGACGGGGTCACCGGTATGGATCTCTTGGAGGTCTTCCTTTAGCGGCGCATCCAGCCTCTTCAAGCCCGAGACCATCCGATGTGGATGCATTCGGGTCTTGAAGACTCCACTCGGATTCACCCGGAGGAGGTCGATGACGACACACTGGAGAAGTGGCTGTCGGGCATTACCGGAAACAAGGATAACCCCAGGGGAGCCAGGAGAGTTCCCCCATTCGACCAGTCTCATGCACCAGAGAAGGTCTGATTCTGAGTTTTTGCTTGTAATCTGAATTCACTCGCGTAGCTGCCTATACTGCGTCGACTGACTTTGTTCTCCTTGCTTTCTTTTAGGCCATTATTGAAATGTATTCAATGCCCAACGGAGAGCAGGAGCAAGCTCTGGAAGGCGAGGCGAGTGGCGGCGACAGTGGCGAGTGGACTTCCTACGGTGAAGGGGATGGAGGAAGCGACGACTCAAGCGATGGAGAAGAAGTCGAGTCGCCCCCTCGCAGGGAGAGGCGATCCAAGCTTGACCAAGAACGACCGAGTGCCCGCGAAAAGGCAACTGCTCAGGCTGGTCAGTCTTCGAAGCGTCCTCGAATCTCTTCACCAACCCCGACTGAGAAGGCGCCAAAGCACCCCAAAGTTGCAGAGCCGAAGACTCGGAAGGCGTTGCCGAAGATCAAGATTGATATCCCCGTCGCTTTCGCGTGAGTGTCTCTCTTTGTATTCAGTCGATGCTCCGCGCTGTTTGTTTTTCTTGTTTTAACTGGAAGAACTTTGGAACCGTCAGCGCTGCCACTTCCGGGACCTCAGCTTACAGGACGATGATGAGGTGATGGAGGATGCGGTCACTTCTAATCTGGGTATGATTTCTGCCATACTGTCTTTGTTCGGTCGATTCAACTACAATGTGCATCATTGGGTGACGTGATTTTGGCAATTGAACTTTGCATAGCTCCCAACATTATTGACCTCCCGATGATGATGAAGAGACCGAGAGGTCTTTGATGAGGAAGAATAGCCAAGCTCCTGCAAGCGAAGCGCTACAGTCGACACCGAGGGAGGAACCAGTCGTTCAGGACATTGGCGACGCCAATCGGGGTTCTGTTACCTTTGACGTGCCACTGTCGAGTGCCTTGCCTTCTTCGTCGACTGCTCAGGCCCCTATCGACCCACCTTCAGTTTTTGTGACCCATCATGTCCCAGAAGACGAAGTGAATGCTGCCAGGGAAGCTATACGCCAGGCGGGCGTCATGATGGAGAAGATGAAGATGGTGCGGGACGCCAGTCAGGCTGCCTACGACGCCAGCTCGGCTCTCCAAAGCAACGTTCAGGTTAGTTGGTCGCCGCTTGTTCTGTTAGGATATGATATCTGAAGACTCTTTCCGAAAATCTTTGCTCTGAAAATCTTTGCGTTAGTACACCCACCGGGTGCATTGATTGAACTTTGAATTAGTGGGGGCACGCTGAGTGCACCCACTGGGTGTAGTCCCCGAGACTATGGTGGACTGCGGGCAGTCGACTGTAGTCTTTGTATTTTGTCGAGTGTAAACCGAACTGATAGTTTGTCTCTACCACTCGGTCTGGTCGAGTGGGGTCAGAACCGGTGGGGGCACGCCAAGTGCACCCACCGGCTGTAGTCCCCGAGACCGCGGTCGACTGCTGGCAGTCGACTATGGTCTGAGTTCTTTCTCTCTTCTTTTTTTTACTCCTTGCACTCGACTCCGGCGGGCCGGTCGAGTGGGATCAGAACTGGTGGGGGCACGCAAAGTGCACCCACTAGGTGTAGTCCCCGAGGCTATGGTGGACTGTGGGCAGTCGACAGTAGCCTTAGTACTTGTTGACTTTGTTGTTTTTCGCTGTAAAAATAACTTCTCCCCTTTGATTTCAGAAATCTTGTGATCTTGGAGCTCGCTTTGCTGACTTGGAGAAACAGCAGATCCAACTGAACCTTGACTTGGAGCTGGCCAAGACAGAGCTGCAAAGGGTCAAGGACGACGCCACTGGTAAAACGAATTTGTCGACTGGTCTGTCTTAGGCTTGAGTACCCTTCTGCTCTTTCTGAATCAGGCATCATTTCTTTGTAGAAAAACTGAGAGAAGCTCTGGCAAAGAAGGATCAGGATTGGGATGCTGCTCGAAAGGAGGCTGACGACAGAACCGCTCTAGCTGAACAGAAACTGGCTTCGGTCGGCCAGTTGGAAGAAGAGAATACCAGGCTGAAATCTGCTCTGAATGAAGCCAACAAGGAGTGCTCGCGCTGGAAGAAGGAGAATCTCATCCTGGGCGAGAAGATGGAAAGCATTGCTCGTAGGAGGGACGATCTGGAGAGCTATCTGAGGAGCCTTGCCAAGAAGTTGTTCATCAAGCTTGAAGGTGCACATTTTGTTCCGACTGATTTTTTTATGTCGACTCAGTGTACGAAATTGACTTATCCTTGGATCGTGAATGCAGAGTTTTGCCAGAACTTCGAGGAGGAGACTGGGCGGATTGAGCCAGGTTTGGACCCAATCAATTCTCCCGTAAAAGATGAAACTGCCATGAATCTGCTCCGACTGGATTCCCGCATCGACGGTGTCGTGGACTACTTGGCTCGACTGAAGGTCACCATGTCGCGGATTGACCCGACACTTTTGCCAGAGACCATGCCCCAGAATGATCTCGAGTCGCTGATGACTTGACTTAACGAAATCCCTGATCGAGTGCAGGAGTGGAAGAAATCTTCTGCGTGGTGTGGAGCTGATGTGGCCCTGTCTCTGGTTCGCGTCCATTGCAAGGAGGTGCGTCAAGATAAGCTAGGGGCAATCAAGGTCCCAACACCCAGAAGCATGACTTCCGATCTTTTATGGAGACTTTCATCGCTGTAGCCACTCGGATCGCCGACGGCGTCGACCTAGACGAGTTCGTCGAGCCTGCTAGTCCTCCTCCCATGGAGTGAACAAACTTTTATGCCTCACCTTAAATTTGCCTCGGGATGCCGAGTGGTTTTTGTAACCGTTAAACTCTTTCGGGCTGAAAGCCCGAGCACTTCGATCTGTGGTGCGGAACCTTTAGGGTTTATCTGAACTTGGTTTATCGTTAAATATCTTCATGAATCCCCCGTCGAGCGGGAATCGTTCTTCATTCAAGACAACTTTTGTATTTGTGGCGCAGCTCCGAAGGAGAAGGTGGCAGTCGACCTGCACCTCGTCGTCCTTGAGGATTCAGATGTGTTTTGTACTTAGGCGAGTACTGGACTGCAGCTAAGCCTCCAAGTGGGAGGCTGGCTCACCACTCGGTAGGATTTTCAGATACTTAGGCGAGTACTGGACTGCAGCTAAGCCCCCGAGTGGGAGGGTTGCTCTCCACTCGGTAGGATTTTTTCAAACTTAGGCGAGTGCCGGACTGCAGCTAAGCCTCCAAGCGAGAGAACTTAGGCGAGTACTGGACTGCAGCTAAGCCCCCGAGCGGGAGGATTGCTCTCCACTCGGTAGTATTTTCTCAAACTTAGGCGAGTGCCGGACTGCAGCTAAGTCTCCCAGTGAGAGAACTTAGGCGAGTACTGGACTGCAGTTAAGCCCC
>NC_041382.1:453088461-453102302 GCF_002162155.2 Triticum dicoccoides | reverse complement strand
GGTAGGATTTTTTCAAACTTAGGCGAGTGCCGGACTGCAGCTAAGTCTCCAAGTGAGAGAACTTAGGCGAGTACTGGACTGCAGCTAAGCTCCCGAGTGGGAGGATTGCTCTCCACTCGGTAGGATTTTTTCAAACTTAGGCGAGTGCCGGACTGCAGCTAAGTCTCCAAGTGAGAGAATCTTAGGCGAGTACTGGACTGCAGCTAAGCCCCCGAGTGGGAGGGTTGCTCTCCACTCGGTAGGATTTTTTAAATACTTAGGCGAAACGGATTCACAGCTAAGCCCCCGAGTGGGAGGCTGGCTCGCCACTCGGTAGGAAATTATTTTTACAAACTTAGGCGAAGCGGATTCGCAGCTATGCCACCCATTGGGGGATTTCTCACACAAACAAAAACAATAATAATCACTGGGAAAATTATAACACTCTTGTCTTTGATAAATAAACTACAGGAGTTTTTTCTTATTACATCTCATCCGAGTGAGAATTCAAGTATAAAAGGGGCGGAGGTGCTCCGCATTCCAGGCTCACGGCTCATCAATCTGGCGATCGACATTGTAGAGGTCGTATGCTCCATTGTGGAGGACTCTGGTGACTATGAAGGGGCCTTCCCAAGTAGGAGCGAGTTTGTGTGGTTTCTGCTGATCCACTCGGAGGACTAAGTCTTCTTCTTGGAAGGCTCGACTCTTCACGTTTCTGGCATGGAATCGACGCAAGTCTTGCTGATAGATGGTCGATCGGATCATGGCCATTTCTCTTTCTTCTTCCAGGAGGTTGACAGCGTCCTGCCGGGCTTGTTCTGCTTCATCTTCAAAGTAGAGCTCGACTCGGGGAGCATTGTGAAGCAGGTCACTCGGCAAGACTACCTCGGCTCCGTAGACCAGAAAGAATGGGGTTCTTCCGGTCAATCCGTTTGGGGTTGTCCTCAATCCCCAAAGGACTGATGGAAGCTCGTCGACCCATGCACCTGCTGCGTGCTTGAGATCGCGCATCAATCGGGGTTTCAATCCTTTGAGAATTAGGCCGTTTGCCCCTTCTGCTTGCCCATTCGACTGGGGGTGAGCGACCGAAGCATAGTCGACCCGAGTGCCCTGAGAGGCGCAACAGGCCCTGAATTTGTTGGAATCGAAGTTTGACCCATTGTCAGTGATGATGCTATGCGGAACTCCATATCTGAATATCAACTCTCTGATGAAACTGATAGCAGTGCAAGCATCAAGATTCTTGATAGGCTTGGCTTCAATCCATTTGGTGAACTTGTCGACTGCTACCAGTACATGAGTGAAGCCGCTCCTACCCGTTCTCAGTGGTCCAACCATGTCCAGCCCCCAAACAGCGAAGGGCCAGACGAGTGGAATGGTTTTCAGGGCTAACGCGGGCTTGTGCGACATATTAGAGTAATACTGACATCCTTCACATTTGTCGACTATCTCTTTTGCCATTTCATTGGCTCTTGGCCAGTAGAATCCCGCTCGGTATGCTTTAGCCACAATGGTCCGAGAGGACGCATGATGACCACAGGTCCCCGAGTGGATATCATCAAGGATCATCTGACCTTCTTCTTGTGTAATACACTTCTGGCTGACCCCAGTCGCGCTTTCTCTATATAACTGTCCCTTTATGGGTGTAAAGGCCTTGGATCGACGGACGATCTGTCGAGCCTCTTTTTCGTCCTCTGGGAGTTCTTCCTTAGGATGTACGCGATGTATGGTACTGTCCAGACAGGAGTGATGACCAAGACTTCCATGATCAGGTCGACCACAGCTGGAATTTCAACTTCAGTCGGATCCGTGGCACTTTTTGGCTGCGGGGCCTCTTCAGTGAAGGGATCCTCCTGAACTGATGGTGTGTGGATGTGTTCCAAAAACACATTGCTGGGAATGGCTTCTCTTTTGGAACCTATTTTTGCCAGATCATCAGCTGCTTGATTTTTCAGTCGGGGTATGTGATGAAGCTCTAACCCCTCGAATTTCTTCTCTAGCTTTCTCACTGGATTGCAATAACCAGTCATGGCTGGACTTCTGACGTCCCATTCCTTCATCACCTGATTAACCACCAAATCTGAGTCGCCATAGACCATGAGGCGATGGACGTCGAGTGAAATGGCCATGCGCAACCCATATAAAAGTGCTTCATATTCTGCCTCATTATTGGAGGAATCAAAGTGGATTTGAAGAACATATCTGAGTTTATCTCCTCTGGGGGAGACCAACACCACTCCGGCACCGGAACCATTCAGCATCTTGGAGCCGTCGTAGAACATGGTTCAATGCTCCGAGTGAACCTGAGTCGGCAGTTGCTGTTCAATCCACTTGGCGACGAAATCTGCAATTGCCTGGGACTTGATAGCTTTCTTTGCCTCAAACTTGATATCTAGAGGAAGGAGTTCAATCGCCCATTTTGCCACTCGACCAGTTGCATCCCTGTTATGCAGGATCTCTGACAATGGAGCGTCGCTGACGACTGTAATGGAATGATCAGAGAAGTAGTGAGCAACTTTCTTTGTGGTCATATAAATCCCATATACAAGCTTTTGATAATGAGGATATCTTTGCTTCGATGGGGTCAAGACTTCAGAAATATAATATACTGGGCACTGAACTTTGAAGGTTTTTCCTTCTTCTTCCCGCTCGACCGTAAGTACCATATTGACGACTTGTCCTGTGGCTGCAATGTGAAGCAGCAAAGGCTCCTTGCAGATTGGGCAGCAAGCACCGGCTGGGTGGAGAGCAGAGCTTTGAGCTCTGCAAACGCTGCATCAGCTTCAGGAGTCCACTCGAACTTGTCGTACTTCTTCATCAATCGGTAAAGAGGCAATGCCTTTTCACCGAGACGAGATATGAATCGACTTAGGGCGGCCAACCAACCAGCAAGCTTCTGGACGTCGTGCACTCGCACAGGACTTTTCATTTGGAGTACAGTACCGACTTTTTCTGGATTGGCGTCGATTCCCCGTTCGAAAACGAGAAAATCGAGTAATTTTCCGCCAGGAACTCCGAATGTGCACTTTGATGGATTAAGCTTGATATCATACCTCCTGAGGTTGGCAAAGGTTTCAGCAAGGTCAGTCAACAGGTCAGAACCCTTCCGTGACTTGACCACAATATCATCCATGTATGCCTCCACATTCCGACTGATTTGGGTGAGCAAACACTTCTGAATCATCCTCATGAATGTGGCTCCGGCATTCTTGAGGCCGAATGGCATGGTAACATAACAGAAGCACCCGAATGGAGTGATGAAGGCAATATTGATCTCGTCAGGTCCATACAAACGGATCTGATGGTACCCGGAATAGGCGTCTAAAAAAGATAGTCGCTCACATCCCGCAGTCGAGTCGACTATCTGATCGATGCGGGGGAGAGGAAAATGATCTTTCGGGCAGGCCCGATTGATATGTTTAAAGTCAATGCACATGCGAAGTGACTTGTCAACATTGGCGAGCCACTCGGAGTGGTAGATTTCTCGGATGAACTCCGCTGCTAAGAGCCGAGCCACCTCCTCGCCAATGGCCTTTCTCTTCTGGACGGCGGACCGTCGGAGATGTTCCTTGACAGGTTTTACTTTTGAGTCGACTCTTAGGCGGTGCTCAGCCAGCTCCCTGGGAACACCCGGCATGTCAGAAGGCTTCCATGCGAAAATGTCCCAGTTCTCATGGAGGAACTGGATGAGCGCTTCTTCCTATTTGGAGTCGAGTGTTGTTGAGATATGAGTTGGAGCAGCGCTGGGGTCGGTCGGGTGGATGTGAGTTGTCTTCGTATCGCCACTCGACTGAAAAGTTGATTCTATAGCGGGCTTCTTGGCTCGCAACAAATCACTCGGATCTGCAGTCTTCTGGTATTCCTGCAACTCCACCACTGCCATCTGAGCATCGGCGATCTTCGAACCTTTCTGAAAACATTCTTCCGCTTTCTTCCGATTGCCCGTAATAGTGATCACACCTTTGGGGCCAGGCATCTTCAACTTGAGATACACATAACATGGTCGGGCCATGAAGCGTGCATAAGCCGGCCTGCCCAAAATAGCGTGGTAGGCACTCTGGAAGTCTACAACTTCAAATGTCAACTTTTCTTTGCGGTAATTCTTGGAATCACCGAAAACCACATCAAGAGCAATCTGGCCGAGTGATTCAGCCTTCTTCCTAGGAATGACTCCATGGAAACTCGTGTTGCTGGCACTGAGTCTGGACATCGGAATGCCCATCCCTTTCAACGTCTCAGCATATAGTATGTTCAAACCACTGCCACTATCCATCAGGACTTTGGTCAGTCGAGTGCCTTCAACAACTGGGTCGACCACCAAAGCTTGCCTCCCAGGGGTGGCGATGTGCGTTGGGTGATCAGACCGGTTGAATGTTATGGCAGTCTGAGACCACTTCAGATAACTGGGTGTCGCCGGAGCGACCATATTCACCTCTCGGTTCATAACTTTCAGTCGACTTTTGCTTTCAACATCATCAAAAATCATCAGAGTGGAATTGACCTGAGGGTATCCGTCGTCACTATCTTCCTTGTCTTCAATTTTGTCCGACTCCTTTTCCTTATCTTTGGGATGCTTGCCCTGGAACTGCTCGATCAAGGGTCGACACTGTCGAGTGGTATGTTTCGGGTAAATGAAATTACCCTCTTCATATTTCTTGGTGTGGACGAGACATGGCAAATCCAACACATCATTTCCGTCCTGGTCTTTAACTTTCTTGGGGTTCCAAGGTCCTTTAGGTTTCCCTTTAAACTTTCCTTGGGTTACAGCTAAGGCTTCCCCAGGAGCAGCCGGCTCGGCTTTCCGCTTCTGTTTCCGATTGGGATTTCCTCCGGTTTCTTGGGCGACTGATTTGAGCTTGCCACTCCTGAGTCGATCCTCATCTTCACCATTAGCGTACTTGGTGGCAATCTCCATCATCCGGTTCAGAGACATATCTCCGGTCCGACCGAATTTCAGATTCAGTTCTCTGTACTTGACGCCTTCTTTGAAGGCACAGACTGCTTGGTGGTCAGGCACATTCTCTACCGTGTGATGCAACATGATCCATCTCTGAATGTAATCCCCCAAGGTTTCATTCGGCTTCTGCACGCAAGACCGCAGTTCTATCAGCCCTGCCGGCCTCTTGCATGTTCCTTCAAATGTGGTGACAAACACTCGGGCGAGATCTTCCCAAGTGTAAATGTTGCTGGGTGCTAACTGGTTCAGCCATGCTCTGGCCGAGCCCTCCAACATGAGAGGCAGGTGTTTCATGGCCACTTCATCATTGCCGCTGCCAATCTGGACGGCCACTCGGTAGTCTTCAAGCCAAGTATCGGGCTTGGACTCGCCAGTGAACTTGCTGACTCCAATCGCCAACCTGAAGTTGGGAGGAATCACAGTGGCCCTGATGGCTCTACTACAGCACTCTGGCCCCGAAACATGTGCTCTGCTGCTGGCAGGAGCATCTCTGTCGTGACCTTCCCGGTGAGCTCTGTTCCTGTCGACCAAACCTTGAACGAGAATGGATCTCGCATCAAAGCCTGGCTCCCTGGAGTCGACTGGAATCCTTCGCCCAACACTACGAGGGCGCCTGTCATCCTGTTGTCGAGGCGCATACGACCCGCTCCTCGGGGGAGGGGTGGGCACTCGACATCGATCATCACAATAGAATTGGTGATCATATTGCTCACGGTTCCCATACTGATTACGCCGGTCCCCACGTCCTTCACGCCTCGGGGGCGATCTTGGGCTATGAGCCGACTAGACTGTGTCCGCGGCAACGGATCTGCTGTGAATCATGTTCCGCGACTAAGAAACAGCGGAATTCTGGTCTCCTGCTGCCCGGAGTAACGCTCTGATCTGCAGCAAGCCTCTGCTAGCCTCCGACTGGGAAGGCTGAATCGACTCTGCTATACGGGCTGCAGCTGCTAAATTCTAAATCGAAGTTCGATATTACCTGTGGTGGCGGGAAGAGCTGATGTCGACTGGATTCGGGAACCCATTATCACGCACGCTCATCGAGTGCTCGCTGGAGGTTCTCCAGTCGAGTGCGCTCGGCCAAGTTTGCCAGGCGCGCGTCTTCCAAGGCACGAGCCTCGGGGGTTTCTCCAACGATAGGAGTGTGCAGTGCATCCATGTTCCGGCGGCGAAGTTCTTCTCTCTGCAGCGACGTGAGAGGCTCGGGAAGATATTCCTCATGGGGACGCGACAGGTCGCCTCCACCCGCGCCTCCGCCGGTGCGGGGAAAACCGGGAGGACTGGGTGGTCCATCGACCATCAGAACCTCTGCCGCCGGATCACTACTGTCGCACTCGGATGCGGTCTCTGCGGAGCCAGTCGAACAGGCCGTAGAGGGATTCCTCGGGCTCGATCGCCGCGACTTGAGGGGTGGCCGACTGGCGTGCCACCACGTGTCTCACCCACCGCTGAAGTCTCGACCGACCGGAGCGCTTGCGCTGGCGGGAAACAGGGAGGGAGGACAACACAGGAGCCGACTGGTAGGGGGTCGACGGTTGCCGCAGGAGAACGCCGGGACGCACGCGCTAAAGTGCGTTGCCCCGCGGACAGGGAGTGCGTCCACGTCGAGCGGAGCCTCCTGAAGCCAAGTGGAGTCGTCGGCGATGAATGTGAGCGCGCCGAGGCGGATCTCGCGGCCCTCCGTCAAAACTCCGCCAAAAACCATGATGATTCGAGTCGGAAAAGATCGCAACTCCTCCAACAAAATGCTAAAACACCCGCCCCACGGTGGGGTGGGCGCCAACTGTCGTGGTTCTAAGTCTGACAGTAGTGTAGGGGGGTAAGTATGGAGAGGCAAGATCTTAGCTATGGAGAAGTTGTAAGCACGCAACGTTTACGAGTTCAGGCCATTCTCGGAGGAAGTAATAGCCCTACGTCTTGGAGCCCGGAGGCGGTCGACTGGATTATGCGTGTATGAATTACAGGGGTGCGAACCCTTGTCTCGGAGGAGGGGGTGGCTTATATAGAGTGCGCCAGGACCCCAGTCAGCCCACGTTACAAAGGGTTCAATGTACATTAAGGCAGGGCGTTACTGGTAACGCTAGTAATAAAGTGCTATGATGACCATAAAAGCTACTTAATAACCGACCGTTAGCATGTGGAGTGCCTTTAGGTCTCTTGACTGTCGAGTGGCTTGGTCTTGGTCGAGTGGTTGCTTCTTGGTCGAGTATCTTCGAGTCTGTCGAGTGGAACACCTCCAAGTCAATTGAAAGATGATTTCTTCTGGAGATGTCCTTGGGTAGGTCAGTTTGGACAGGTCCATGCCCCTACCCTAGGTACATAGCTTCATCAATCATCAAAATCACGGAAACCTAACAAATCACACAAAGTCTTTGGAATCCTGGAAACACTAGCACCCAAATCACATAAAGCATAGCATTCATGATCTTTAATTTTAATTTTAATAGTTGGTTCTCACTCATCATAAAGTTTTCTAGAGATAGAAACTTCCAACTCAAGTTTTTCTTCATAAGATTGCATCAAAGCATCAACGATATGTTTAGTAAAAGCTTTATTTTGGCTATAAGCATGAGGAGAATTTAGCATGGATTGCAACAAGGAAATACAATCTATCAAATAGCAGCTATTATAATTAAATTCCTTGAAATCCAAAATAGTAGGTTCATTAACATCTAGAGTTTTGATCTCTTCAATCCTACTTTTATCAAATTTAGCATCAAGATCTAAAAACTCCAAATTTTTGGAACGCCTTCTAGATAAAGGAGGATCATATTCAGTCCCATCATTATCAAGATTCATATTGCAAAACAAAGATTTAATAGGGGGCACATCAATAACTTTTAGATCTTCGTCTTTATTATCATGGTAACTAGAAGAACATGCTTTTATAAAGGAATCTTTCTTACCACGCATCCTAGCGGTTCTTTCTTTGCACTCATTAATGGAAATTCTCATGGCTTTGAGAGACTCATTGATATCATGCTTAGGTGGAATAGATCTAAGTTTCAAAGAATCAAAATCAAGAGAAATTCTATCAACGTTCCTAGCCAACTCATCAATCTTAATCAATTTTTCTTCAATCAAAGCATTGAAATTCTTTTGTGAAGTAATAAATTCTTTAATATTAGATTCAAAATAAAAGGGCATCTTATTATAATTTCCATAAGAATTGTTGTAGGAATTATCATAATTATTAGAGGAATTACTAGGATAAGGCCTAGGATTAAAATTTCCTCTTTACGCGTTGTTACCAAAATTATTCCTACCAACAAAATTCACATCCATAGATTCATTATTATTCTCAATCAAAGTAGACAAAGGCATATCATTAGGATAAGAAGAAACACTTTTATTAGCAAATAATTTCATAAGTTCATCCATCTTTCCACTCAAAACATTAATTTCTTCTATCGCATGCACTTTCTTATTAGTAGATCTTTCAGTGTGCCATTGAGAATAATTAACCATAATATTATCTACGAGTTTAGTAGCTTCTCCTAAAGTGATTTCCATAAAAGTGCCTCCCGCGGCCGAATCTAAAAGATTTCTAGAAGCAAAATTCAATCCGGCATAAAAATTTTATATAATCATCCACAAATTCAAACCATGGGTAGGGCAATTACGTATCATTAATTTCATCCTCTCCCAAGCTTGTGCAACATGTTCATGATCAAGTTGCTTAAAATTCATAATATCGTTTCTAAGAGAGATGATCTTAGCGGGAGGAAAATACTTAGAGATAAAAGCATCTTTGCACTTATTCCACGAATCAATACTATTTTTAGGCAAAGACGAAAACCAAGCTTTAGCACGATCTCTAAGCGAAAAAGGAAATAGCTTCAATTTAACAATATCATTATCAACATCTTTCTTCTTTTGCATATCACACAAATCAACGAAGCTATTTAGATGGGTAGCGGCATCTTCACTAGGAAGGCCGGAAAACGGATCTTTCATGACAAGATTCAGCAAGGCAGCATTAATTTCACAAGATTCGGCATCGGTAAGAGGAGCAATCGGAGTGCTACTAAAATCATTGTTGTTGGTATTGGTAAAGTCACATGATTTAGTGTTATCTTGAGCCATCGCGACAAGCAAGCAATCCAACACACAAGCAAACTAGAAACGGGCAAAAAGAGGCAAATAGAGAAAGAGAGGGAGGATAGAGAGAGAGGGCGAATAAAACGGCAAGGGTGAAGTGGGGGAGAGGAAAACGAGAGGCAAATGGCAAATAATGTAATGTGGGAGATAAGGGTTTGTGATGTGTACTTGGTATGTTGACTTTTGCGTAGACCTCCCCGGCAATGGTGCCAGAAATGGCTCGTTGTCGTGAGTCCAAATCTTGACTTGACCATGCGTAAGCCTCCCCGGAAACGGCGCCAGAAATCCTTCTTTCTACCTCTTGAGCACTTGCGTTGGTTTTCCCTTGAAGAGGAAAGGGTGGTGCAGCAAAGTAGCGTAAGTATTTCCCTCGGTTTTTGAGAACCAAGGTATCAATCCAGTAGGAGGCTATGCGCGAGTCCCTTGCACCTACACAAAACAAATAAATCCTCGCAACCAACGCGATAAGGGGTTGTCAATCCCTACATGGTCACTTACAAGAGTGAGATCTGATAGATATGATAAGATAATATTTTTGGTATTTTTATGATAAAGATGCAAAGTAAAATAAAAGCAATAAAAATAACTAAGTATTGGAAAATTAATATGATGAAGATAGACCCGAGGGCCATAGGTTTCACTAGTGGCTTCTCTCAAGAGCATAGGTATTTTACGATGGGTGAACAAATTACTGTTGAGCAATTGACAGAATTGAGCATAGTTATGAGAATATCTAGGTATGATCATGTATATAGGCATCACGTCCAAGACAAGTAGACCGACTCCTGCCTGCATCTGCTACTATTACTCCACACATCGACCTCTATCCAGCATGCATCTAGAGTATTAAGTTCATAAGAATAGAGTAACGCCTTAAGCAAGATGACATGATGTAGAGGGATAAACTCATGCAATATGATGAAAACCCCATCTTGTTATCCTCGATGGCAACAACACAATACGTGCCTTGCTGCCCCTACTGTCACTGGGAAAGGACACCGCAAGATTGAACCTAAAGCTAAGCACTTCTCCCATTGCAAGAAAGATCAATCTAGTAGGCCAAATCAAACTGATAATTCAAAGAGACTTGCAAAGATAACCAATCATACATAAAAGAATTCAGAGAAGATTCAAATATTTTTCATAGATAAACTTGATCATAAACCCACAATTCATCGATCTCAACAAACACACCGCAAAAGAAGATTACATCAAATAGATCTCCACAAGAGAGGGGGAGAACTTTGTATTGAGATCCAAAAAGAGAGAAGAAGCCATCTAGCCAATAACTATGGACCCGAAGGTCTGAGGTAAACTAGTCACACTTCATCGAAGAGGCTATGGTGTTGATGTAGAAGCCCTCCGTGATCAATGCCCCCTCCGGCGGAGCTCTGGAACAGGCCCCAAGATGGGATCTCGTGGATACAGAAAGTTACAGTGGTGGAATTAGGGTTTTGGCTCCGTATCTGATCGTTTGGGGGTACATAGGTATATATAGGAGGAAGAAGTACGTCGGTGGAGCAACAGGGGGCCCATGAGGGTGGAGGGCGCGTCTGGGGGGTAGGCGTGCCCCCTACCTTGTGGCCTCCCTGTTGGTTGCTTGACATAGGGTCCAAATCTCCTGGATCATGTTCGGTGAGAAAATCACATTCCTGAAGGTTTCATTCTGTTTGGACTCCGTTTGATATTCCTTTTCTTCGAAACCCTAAAATAGGCAAAAAAACCGCAATTCTGGGTTGGGCCTCCGGTTAATAGGTTAGTCCCAAATATAATATAGAAGTGTATAATAAAGCCCAATAATGTCCAAAACAGTAGATAATATAGCATGGAGCAATCAAAAATTATAAATACGTTGGAGATGTATCAGCGAGCGACGTCGGGCCGGTGGGGGCTTATGAGGATAGGGCGAGTTGGGTCACGGTGCCACCATAGAAGGCCAGGAAACAGTACTTATAGGCGGAAGGTAGCACGACGGTCATCGGAATTCAATGCATAATTAAGCAGGCATGGCTTAGCGCGCCAGCTTGCCGTGGAAAACTAGAGAAACTAAAAATCTGACTGTGCAGTCCCGTCCCGTCCGTGTTGGGTCGCATGCCGGCATGACGGTCAAACGAGTGCACTCGAATCATCTCCCTCCTTGTCAATAATGATTCCATGGATTTAAAAGGCCCGCAACAATTAAAGCGCATTTTTTTCGCATCAGTTAGCTGCCTTAATTACGGTCGGCTGCATGTAGGCACTCAAAATCGCTCGCAGCCAGTACAGGGAGCAGCATGCAACGAGTCACAGCCGAGGACATTAGTTGATGAACTTTAGCTGGGAGATAAGGCATTTGCGAACGTTTTTGCTGGCAGTTTCTTCATATCCGCATGGAATTTTCTTCAGAGCAGCTTGTTAGTTTCTTCAAAGGTAGGCTTTTTTATTCAAAAAACTGGCACTTTGGATCTTGCGTCGCAACTAAAACAACCAGGAGCGCATTAGTAGGCTAGCTAGTGATCGATCAGTAACTTGTAAACACTAAGCGAACAGATATAAGGAACTGTTAATGCATCTCAATGATTCACGGATCATATACAAATATGTAACTCCAAAAGCAAAGATCAGCCACAACTAAAACCAACTAGTACGATTCTCATACATAAGATCAACATGTTAATGCATCTCAATGATTCACAGATCATATACAAATATGTAGCTCCAAAAGCAAAGATCTAGAAAAAACATATGTTCTTCCTACTAACATGGATGCTTCTCTTGCCCAACATTCAGTACAGACTGAAAGACAAATTTGTTTGTGAAGTCTACAATTCCTCTTGCAAACGTAAGTGGTTTCACCAATAGTTGGAACCATGAGAATGAACCACACATGATGGAGGAACATCCACTGCAATATGATTTGGTCTTCTCTTGATCACACGGCGAGACTATTTTTAGAATACAAACTTTAACTTAGGAAAAATGATGCCCATTGTATAGTCAGACCAAAGCAATGAAGCACCTAGTGTTGGCCAATAAATAGTACAGTACTACTTTTCTGCAGTCCATGAAGTGACTATCCAATCTTTCTGTGTCTATTTTCAAATGGCACTACATGCAGTGACTATACTATTCTCTTGTGCAGTTCAACCAAAATTGCGGTCACTTTGTGTGTTTGCCAAATAGCAACGGGCAGACATCTCTGTCTGCACAAATATCAAGCAGCTAGTAAACATATACCCCACCTTGTATTTTTGGTTTAAATATGTCTCTTCCGCTTAGCATCTGTCATGTTTTGCACTGGACAATTTGATACGGTCATGTTTTGCCATGGACAATTTCATACTGAATTGATTTCCTTGTTCAGAGCAGAAATATAGCGCCTATTCTTCATCAGACCAAGGATATCCATGTTCATAGTGATGGAAGAGGTGAAATCGATACAACCGAAATTGAGCATCCAATCATTGAATCATGTCATGTACCTCCAATGTAGGTCCACCCTGCCAATAAATTCACATGCAAACCACTAGTATTACTATCTAATGACAGTACAAAAAGAGTAGCAAGATAGTAACAAACCATGTACCTTCTTAATGAACAGCTCATAGTGCCACCAATTGGATATAAATGTTTGGAAGAAAACATGCTCCTAATGTTGAACCAGTTGTACTTTTTGTGCAGCTCCACTAAAATCAAGCATCCCTGTTTGCATAGATATTGAAAGTGTGATTACTATAAAAGTGGCACTAGCTGAAGTATAGACTCACAAATATAAGCATTCCAATTTCTTAATGGGAAAAGGTAGCAAGACTGTTTCTAACCACTTGTTTGATGGAATAAATAAGGCAACAGAGGCTGATGTCAAAAAGGCATATATATATAGTTCTTTATGAAAGAATGATCGATTCCTGACCTTTCCTCTTCTTTTAAGCATATTTTGTGCAGTTCAACTAAAATAAAATGACATCACCGCCTTGACAATTTGGTGACACTATACAAAAGGAAATGACTTAACATTACATCATGATGTCAGGTATGTAGTCGACACACATTAGAGACAAACTTACATGTAACACCCCGGATGTAACTTACCCAATTTGTACTCCAACTCTTGCCGTTTCCGGAGTTAAGTTATTTAATTTTCTCGGGTTCGGGTCTTTGTCTCCATGTGTTGTTATCGTTGTCATGCATCTCATATCATGTCATCATGTGCATTGCATTTGCATACGTGTTCATCTCATGCATTCGAGCATTTTCCCCGTTGTCCGTTTTGCATTCCGGCGCTTCGTTCTCCTTCGGTGGTCATTTCTACCTTTCTTTCATGTGTGGGGATTAAACATTTCCGAATTGGACCGAGACTTGCCAAGCGGCCTTGGTTTACTACCGGTAGACCGCCTATCAAGTTCCGTATCATTTGGACTTCGTTTGATACTCCAACAGTTAACCGAGGGACCAAAAAGGCCTCGTGTTTGTTGCAGCCAACACCCCTCCAATTTGGCCCAAAACCCACCTAAACCCTCTCCATCATCCAGAGCGTTCGATCACGATCGTGTGGCCGAAAACCGCACCTCATTTGAACTCTCCTAGCTCCTCCTATGCCTATATATAGACCCCCTCCTCAAAATTTGCGGATCCCCTCGCCCGAAACCCTAGATCCACCCTCTCTGCGCGGCCGGACACGTCCGCCGGCCGCCGGACACGTCCGCCGCGACCACCCACGGGCCGCCACGTGTCGCCGCCGCCTCCACCAACCGCGCCGGCAAGGAGAGCCCGCGCGCGGCCCTTCCGGCCCGGGTTGCTCCCGCCGTCGCCCGAGGGCTTTCCT
>NC_041382.1:453027592-453088023 GCF_002162155.2 Triticum dicoccoides | reverse complement strand
CAAGCTCACGCCGCCGGCCCGTCAATCCGGACGTCGCCCCGCCGCCCCGGTCGCCGAGCCCGCTCCGAAGAGCTCCGTCCGGTGGGTCGCCTCCTCACTGCCCGGATCCGGCCGCCCCGACATCTCCGGCGAGCTTGTCCACTCCGGCAAACAGGAACTCCGACAATCCTCGGGATCCGTGCCGGCTGGATCTAGATCCAGTTTGGGTTGACTTTTTGCCCGAAACCCTAACTCATATGCTCCTGTTCATTGCATCGTAACTTTGCATCCATAACTCCGTTTTTGGCATATAGCATATCAAAATGTTCGCCTCAGATAGCACATCATTTCATTCCATTGCATCATTTTCATTTGAGTTCATCTTGATGCCCGAAATGCTGTTAGAAGATGGCTACTTGAGATAATTGTCAGATCTGCTGCTCTATTTAGTTATTTGTCATTTTTGCCATGATTATTGTATGCATGATATGCCCATGAGCTCTACATATGTTTTGTTAAGGATTTTGCCATCTTTCCAGAGATGCAACCCATGTATTTTTGTGATGTGTGTGGTGACTAGCACAAGCTTGCAAAGTGAGGCACTTGGTAAAGCTGATTTCAGGGACTTAGCTTTCCCACTAAGTCCTTGAGCTGTTTATCTCATATGGCCATATGTTCATGTGGTTTCCTAGTGATCCGTGCCTCTTTTGACGATGATCAGTAAGGATGTTTTGTTAATCTTGTAGTGCTCTATCCATCCATGTCTTTGTTTCCAATTATGGATCACCCTAGCTTGAGTCAATCGAGCTCTACTTTTGCTACTTCGCGAATCTGGGCAGATTGTCTACTTGTTAGCGATTTTCCCGTGGATGTTGTAGTTGATCTGTGCATGCTATGCTATTGTTCTTGCCATGTCTAGCTTGTATTTTGTGTATTCTTGATGGGTGTATGCTTAGTTTGCCATAACTTGCTCTGTAGTGAGTGCATCGAGCTCGTAAACATGCCTACTTGATATCTGTTTCAGCATGTACCAGTTTTCACTAAGTCTGAGAACTGATTATGTTTTTGGCATGTTCACATGCTTGCAATTGTATTTTCTGATCCCTTTTGGCTCAAGGTCACTAAGGGACTTTTGTTAAGCTCTTTGAGTAGCTCCATGCCATGCTTTATTTTGCCATGTTCAGGTCCTGTAGCATGTAGTTTTGATGCTCCGAAGTGTGCTACCTAATCTGAAATCCCAGACAAGTGTTAATTCCAGACAAGTGTTAATTTCACTAAGTCTGAAATCTGTTTGCCATATGCATTTTTGCCATGCTTGTTTGAACCTGTTAATGGATGATTTGGCCGTAGCTCAGTGCTAGACTTTTGTTAAGCATCTTGAATGCATCCCTGCCATGTATTTTGTTGTCATGTTTGGGTGCTTTAGCATGTTCATCTTGTTGCATTTAGATGGCTACTTGCTGTAAATCGCAGAACGTGGTCATATTTGAATTGCTTGCCATTTCCAAACCGTAACTCCGATTCCGGCGTTCTCTATATCGTTTTCAAACGATTTCATCTCATCTTTCCAGTGGCACACTTGGATTTCCATGTTGAGGCCAGGTTCATGCATCCCTTGTCGAATCTTGCATATGCATCCCGCATCGCATCCGCATAGCATACCATCCTTGCATCATATTGTTTGATCCTTGCACGTGGTTGATTGTGTCCTTGTTGCTTGTTTGTATTGTTTGGGTAGAGCCGGGAGACGAGTTCACTAATGGGGAGCCCGTTGAGTTTTCTTTCGAGGATCCAGTCAACTCTGACAACTTTGCAGGCAAGATGATCATACCCTCGAAATCACTACTATCTTTGCTTTGCTAGATGCTCGCTCTTTTGCTATGCCAATGCTACGATGCATACCACTTGCTTTCAAGCCTCCCAAATTTCCATGTCAAACCTCTAACCCACCATGTCCTAGCAAACCGTTGATTGGCTATGTTACCGCTTTGCTCAGCCCCTCTTATAGCGTTGCTAGTTGCAGGTGAAGATTGGAGACCATTCCTTGCTGGAACATTATTTACTTGTTGGGATATCATTATATTGCCATGTTATATTAATGCATCTATATACTTGGTAAAGGGTGGAAGGCTCGGCCTCTCGCCTAGTGTTTTGTTCCACTCTTGCCGCCCTAGTTTCCGTCATATCGGTGTTATGCTCCCGGATTTTGCGTTCCTTACGCAGTTGGGTTATAATGGGAACCCCTTGATAGTTTGCCTTGATTAAAGCTTTTCCAGCAATGCCCAACCTTGGTTTTACCATTTGCCACATAGCCTCTTTTCCCTTGGGTTTCCGGAGCCCGAGGGTCATCTTATTTTAGCCCCCTCGGGCCAGTGCTCCTCTGAGTGTTGGTCCAACCGAGCGATGTCCGGGGCTACCAGGGGCAACTCTGGGCTGGCCTACCCGATGTCTTGCTCATCCGGTGTGCCCTGAGAACGAGATATGTGCAGCTCCTATCGGAATTTGTCGGCACATCTGGGTGGTGTTGCTGGTCTTGTTTTAACCTGTCGAAGTGTCTTGAAGAACCAAGATACCGAGTCTGATCGGAACGTCTCGGGAGGAGGTCTATTCCTTCGTTGACCGTGAGAGATTGTCATGGGCTAAGTTGGGACTCCCCTGCAGGGATTTAAACTTTCGAAAGCCGTGCCCGCGGTTATGGGTAGATGGGAATTTGTTAATGTCCGGTTGTAGATAACTTGAACCTTAATTTAATTAAAATGAATCAACCGTGTGAGTTACCGTGATGGCCTCTGCTTGGCGGAGTCCGGGAAGTGGACATGGTGTTGGAGTAATGTTTGCGCAGGTTGCTCTCTAGTTTCTTGCTCGCGCTTTGCCTCCTCTTCTCGCTCTCTTTTGCGAACAGTATAGCCACCATATTTGCTAGTCGCTTGCTGCAGCTCCACATATTTACCTTGCCTTACCTATAAGCTTAAATAGTCTTGATCGCGAGGGTGCGAGATTGCTGAGTCCCTGTGGCTCACAGATTACTTCCAAACCAGATGCAGGGCCTGATGATTCATCTCCAGGTGACGCGCTCAAGCTCAAGTGGGAGTTCGACGAGGACTCTCAACGATACTATGTTTCCTTTCCTGATGATCAGTAGTGGTGCCCAGTTGGGGGTGATCGGGACCGTGTCGCATGTTGGGTTATCTTTTATTTTGGCGCCGTAGTCGGGCCATGAGTGTTGGGATGACGTAATGTTATTTATGTACCTTGATTGACGTGGCGAGTGTAAGCCAACTATGTTATCTCCCCTTTTTTATCTATATATTACATGGGATGTTGTGAAGATTGCCTAACTTGCGACATATGCCTTCAATGCGATTATGTCTCTAAGTCGTGCCTCGACACGTGGGAGCTATAGTCGCATCAAGGGTGTTACATTACAGACCTCCTCCCATAACATAATGAACATTAATTTTAACAAAGGTGTGAGTAGCTTTACCGGGATAATTTGAGTGAACTCTACACCCTCTGTTCCTTAATATAAGACATTTTTGCGGTTCAGTTTAAAGTACCCAAACATCTACTAGTATTTAGAAAAACAGGTAGTAGTTTTCTTGAGCACATATCTAGGAAAGCTTGCCACACTTTATTTATGTCCATATGCTAATGCAACACCATTCGAAATTTCGAATACTACAAATATACACTAATCCAGTGGCTAGTGCAACAGTAGAGTAGTTATTTTATTACAGGGTACAGTACAATGGTTTTACTGAACAGATTTCAATAAACTCTGGCACTGGAAGATTTCTATAAGAATTAACAATACAAAATGTAAAGGTAACACGTTTCAGCATTGGTATACTATCTATGCATGAGCATTAAACCAAATACAAAAGTCTGAAGGTAACTAGCATTATTAACTAATGATAGTATAAAAAAATCAAACCATGTACCTCCAAGGTAAATATCATTTTGAACTCGGGGGGGGGGGGCCTTAAAATTGCTATACCAATCTTGATAATTGATCAAACATAAAAACTTGATCCAACGAATCAAGAGAACAGCCAGAGGAGGAGGTGCCCACTCTTGACCTTTCCTCTTGTCTTCATAATTTTTTGTGCAGTTTAACCAAAATAAAATGACATCAGCGCCTTGGCATTTTGGTGACACTGTACAAAAAATTAACTTATCTCATGAAAGTGAGGTATGTAATCTATAAGCATTAACAGTGCAAAAATCTGAAGGTAGTAACAAGTTTCATCGTTGGTATAATGGTTGTGCAACAGCATTAGAATTCCTTAGCTGAAAATCTTTAATACATCCACAATCAACAGCTAACCCTGAAATAATCCAGTGACATTAAATGGCATTGCTTAAATTTATCGGTGGCATTAGACTGAGTGCGGCATTAGTTAAATGTGGCATCACTTTAGCAGTAGCATTGCTTGACTTGACTGCTGGCGTTATACTAACAGCAAAAAAGTGACACTAAGAGCATGGGAGGCCCATTCGGACAGTGGGCGCACCAGTACGATGTACCTCCACGGACGCATAGAGTGGTGAGGGAGGTATGGTTGCCCAGAGCAACAAATATCCAGGCAGCATATGTGGATTACGTCCCATTTTTGTTATGTTTAGCCACCTTTTTCCTATGTGAGGACAACAAACCGATCGACCTGGTCATTCTCTATTGCGTTGTCATGCCTTTCTACCCTTCGTCAACCAAGAGACACGAGACTCGTTCCTTAGCTACTGATTTTCCCCTTTTCAACCTAGATGCGGGTTCAATGCCTACTCTCTTGGGCAGTACAGTCTCCCTTCCTTTCCTTATTCAACCCAGACATGGATTAGTCTGCATGAAGTAGGGTTTCCTTTAGTAGTGTAAATTAAGGTTTTCGTCTGCATGACCAGCAGAGCAGAGGATAGCAAATTGGGAAGATGGTGGAGTGGAAAAAGATCCACATGCAGCAACATGGCAGATGGGGCAATAGAACAAGGGTATGGTTCGAAAAGAGGTAGCATACCTAAGGGTCGACGGGAAGTGGCATCGCTCGTGGTCGTCGTCCTCCGCACGCACTACGGCAGCGAGCTTGGGGACGAAGGCCATCCCGCGCGAGCGCTAGGTCTGAGAGGACGGCCTTGTCGTCAGTGCGTGACCTCACTCGCCGACGACGAGTGCATCAACGTTGCACGTCCTTTTCTTCCCTGGCGGATCTGTGACCACCGGTGAGGAGGGAGATAGAGGCCATCTTTTTTAGAATTGGAGAGAGGGTGATAGTGTGAGAAGCAAGTGGGCAACCCTTAGCAAGAAAGCTCTGAAGCTCCAGCCTATATATCTTTTTTATACTACTAGTACTAGAGGTGGAGTAGTGGTAGACTAGTTTATATTTTCTCTGCAAACAGTACCAGTTAGTCGTGCTTCAAAACTGAACGGCATGCCATTAAAAAAATAAAGTCGAGAAATAATGCGGCACCTCGGGCCAACGCGGCCATATCGCATTTTGCACGAGAAATTACACACCATGTTTCGTTGACATGTGGTCTCATTCCAACATGTCAGTGAAACGACGGCGAGTCCTTTTGTACAATTTCCGAAAGGACGTGTAGGCCGGGGCGCCTCTTCGTGTACCGTGGAAAACTGGCAACCGTCCACCGACACTTCGCCTTTCCCTCTCGATTTGCAACTGTTGTTGCACGCTCTTCCTCCCTCCTCCATTTGCCTTCACCCTTCCTTCTGCCATTGTTCGATCGTCTTCTCCATGGAGGGAACAAGCCGGAAACGACCCCGTTAGTCTTGCCCTGATCTGAAAGATGACGTGGTGGGGGAACTCATTGATCGGTGCGACGTCATCACCTCGGCTAGCATGGCAGGTTCGTTCAAGCCCATTCTCGACTCAACTAATAACATCATTACAAGGAACCCAAGGGTCCAGGAGTGGTTTGATCTCCCTTATCTTCTTCGCTATAAGCCTATTCGCATGGGCGTGGACGACGGAGGCCTCGCCTTGTGCAAGTTGATGCCGCTTGATAATGATACATGTGATGTCAAGATGCCATCACTTAAGGGTAAGTCATGGGCTGGCGCAAATGGATATTGGGTTGTTTATATTGGGTACAATTGCGAGTGGAAACTTGTGAATGTGTACACTCGTCAGCGGATTCCACTTCCAAAAATCTCAGAGTGCCCTGAGGTTGAGCACACAGATGATCTACGTGCGTTCAAATACGATCATGGTGACTGTGGTCTACTGAAGATAGGAATTTTTCGAGTTCCCAACTGCTCTTGGAATTACAAGAACTATCAAGTTGTTTCTATCTTCGACAACCTTGTTGCCTTCCTTCGTGGTTCGACTGGATGGATATTGGTCAAAAATCAGTTTCTATACACGGATGTGTACTGTGATGCAATTGAATATGAGGATCTTGTGTTTGCTGCCACCACTCGTGGCACTGTTTTTGCATGGGATCCTCGTAGTTTCGGTACATTTGTCTTCCACCGTAATTATAACTGTTTCATCCACATGCATGCAGGTTAGCAAGTTTCCCTTTACTAATTAACCTTCTTCTTGTGTTTCCAAGGTCCTGTGAACATTCCACCACCTATACTTGAAAAATTTTATAAGCAAGGGGGAGATGACGATGGTGATGATCACGAGCATGAGGAGGAGCAGAACTTATATACTCAGTGGCGCCTGGCAACTAACTTCGATGGATCACCTCTTCTTGTTTGCATACAGTGCACTCGGACTATTACTACTGAGGAAGCAGGTGTTGTCTCCCATGGTCGCCCTCTACTGACCTATTCCAACACCCGTTGCATGGTATTCAGGATGGATACTAGTGTGCTAGCGCCAACACCTTCTCCCTGGTTCAGTATTGATAGTCTTGGAGCAAACTCGCTCTTCCTTGGACCAAACTATCCAATGATGGTGAAAGGTGATCCAGTTGTTGTTGACACAACGTTACTACCATTTATGAGAAGCAACTATATCTATACCTCAGACATTTTGGTGGTTCCCTACCCTGGTCCTAATATATGCCGCTTCAACCTAGATGATCAGTCCTGTGTTGCTCTCGATATTGACAATAGCTGGCCCGTCCCAGAGCACCTATGGTTCAAAGCAAGCGTTTCCAACGCCGAGGATTGGTTGAGTTGAAGTTCATTTCATTGCTTGTTATTTGTTGTGTGATGAAAACTTTAGTATTTGCTAGAATGTTTTGTTGGAAATAATCTATAATACAACATGTATCCTCGTTGTCGTTGTGTGTTCATGACTTGTTGTATTCAATGAATGGTACATTTCAGTTGCAAATGCATGTCATAGACTCAATTTATGAATGGTTTTCGAGTCACTTCTTGGAGTGTGAGTGCCGTAGTAGTATAGCCAGCATCCGGTTAGTATATGAAGTTGCCACATCACATAGAGCCAACCTAATATTGGAGTATGCTGGACCTCCACCGGTGCGCCGCTTCAAATGGCGGAGGAAGTGAGAGGTCGCGTCACCTTATGTCCAGATCTGAGATGCCACGTGTACCAGATGAATGACTCCAAGTTCAACCATCGTGATGCTAGGTGCGAGCCAAGGAACATTGTTGGAGAGACCCCCCTCATAATTTTCATACATTGGTCGTTTGATTCATAGGATAGAATGCTATAGGATTTTTCCCTATGTAATCACGTGTTAAGTTTCACTTCCTTTGTTCCTATAAAGAGAGTACTTGCTCTAAATGATGTGCCGCTGCAAGAGCCACCTATATTAATTAACCATGCTCTAAAAACGTGGACCAGCTTTGGCTATAGTGGTACTGTACTAGGTTAGTAGGTGACCTTGCGCTTGGCTCTTCTCCTCTTCCGGAAGTCGAACAATAATTATGGTACTACAGTAGTACTTCTGGCAATCTGACACCAAATGAACTGCTGCACGTCCACCGCTAGTAAGCAAAAGTTTCTCCTCGTGCTGCGAGCCACTGCGCACGTGTTGGCGAGGGAGAAGGCGTAGTAAGCACTTCTCGTCGTTCTGCAAGTTGACGGGACACATCAAAGTTATTTATTAGTACTCTCTTCAAAAAGGGCCGACCATGTCCATGGCTACCATCCCGTGCTTTGTCATTGAGTACATGCACTATTCACGTGCCATCGAGGAGAAAAAATATTGTGTAGTACAAGGTGCCATCGAAGTGCACGACTCACTTACGCACTGCATATCTCCATTTTCTAGCATGACACTCCACCTTGATGCTCGATGTCCCGCGTGTCATGGAGGCATATAGTATGATTTTGTAAAATGGAGGCATATAGATGTCCCGCGTGCCGGCAAGAGGATGAACAAAGCTCATGTCTTAAATGAAAGAGTAGAAGAACATAGATTCTCGACGATCGAGAAGGAGCTACAAACCTCGGGGTGGAGCGTCTGCACTCATAATATTTTATATTATTCAGCGATATAAAATCAACCAAATCTCTCCACGTTCCTATACCATTCTATAGTACTATGAGAATAACTTTGATTGATTCACTCTATCCAATGGTCATAGTTGGAAAATCCAAACAAAACCAAGCATTGGATCAAATCTTTTTTTGAGATCAACTCTTTTAGCACTTAGATTGTTGCCACCTGCCCACCTAGCCCACCTATATATCCGCTCATGTGTGATGACCACAGGAGCTATCCACTCAGATTGTATGTTAAAAAAATAAAAGGTCGATAACTAATGCGGCACCTCGGGCCAACGCGGCCAGATCGCATTTTGCACGAGAAATTACACACCATGTTTCATTGACATGTGGTCCCCTTCCCACATGACAGTGAGACGACGGCGAGTCCCGTTTGTACAATTTCCGAAAGGACGTGTAGGTCGGGGCACCTCTTCGTGTACCGTGGCAAAGTGGCAACCATCCACCGACTCTTCGCCTTCCCCTCTCAATTTGGAACTGATGTCGCACACTCTTCCTCCCTCCTCCATTTTCCTTCACCCTTCCTTCTGCCATTGTTTGATCGTCTTCTCCATGGAGGGAACAAGCCGGAAACGACCCCGTTATACTTGCCCCGATCTAAAAGATGACGTGGTGGGGGAACTCATTGATCGGTGCGATGTCATCACCTCGGCTAGCATGGCAGGTTCATTCAAGAACATTCTTGACTCAACAAATAACATCATTACAAGGAACCCAAGGGTCGAGGAGCGGTTTGATCTCCCCTATCTTCTTCGTTGTGACCCTGCTGACTGGCGCAGGGACGAGGGAAGCCTCGCCTTGTGCAAGTTGATGTCGCTTGATAATGATACGTATGATGTTAAGATGCCATCGCTTGAGGGCAAGGCTTGGGTAGGCGCAAATGGAGATTGGGTTGTTTATACTGGGTACAGTTGCGAGTGGGAACCTGTGAATGTGTACACTCGTCAACGGATTCCACTTCCAAAAATCTCCGAGTGCCCTGAGGTTGAGCACACAGATGATCTACGTACGTTCAAATATGATCATGGTGACTGTCGTCTACGGAAGATAGCAATTTCTCGAGTTCCCAACCGCTCTTGGAATTACAAGAACTATCAAGTTGTTGCTATCTTCGACAAGTTTGTTGTCGTCCGTCGTGGTTCGACTGGATGGATATTGCTCAAAAATTAGTTTCTATACACGGATGTGTACTATGATGCAATTGAATACGAGGGTCTTGTGTTTGCTGCCACCACTCGTGGCACTGTTTTTGCATGGGATCCTCATAGTTTCGGTACATTTGTCTTCCACCATAATTATAATTGTTTCATCCACATGCATGCGAGTTAGCAAGTTTCCCTTCTCTACTAATTAACCTTATTCTTGTGTCTCCAAGGTCCTGTGGACATTCCACCACCTATACTTGAAAAAATTTATAACCAAGCGGGAGATGAGGACGAGGAGGGCCGGTATACTCAGTGGCGCCTGGCAACTTCCGATGGATCACTCCTTCTTGTCTGTATACAACCCACTGCTGATGTTACTACTAAGGAAGGAGGTGTTGTCTCCCATGGTCGCACTCTCCGGACCTATTACAACACCAGTTGTATGGTATTCGGGATGGATACTACTGTGCTAGCGCCAACACCTTCTCCCTGGTACCGTATTGATAGTCTTGGAGCAAACTCGCTCTTCCTTGGACAGAACTATCCAATGATGGTGAAAGGCGATCCAACTGCTGTTGACACAACGTTACTACCATTTATGAGAAGCAACTGTATCTATACGTCAGACATTGCGGTGGTTCCCTAGCCTGGTCGTGATATAGTAGGTCGCTTCAGCCTGGATGATCAGTCCTACATTGGTCTCGAGATTGACAGTAGCTGGCCATTCCTAGAGAATCACTTGTGGTTCAAAGCAAGCGTTTCCAACGCCGAGGATTGGTTGAGTTGAAGTTCATTTCATTGCTTGTTATTTGTTGTATGATGAAAACTTTAGTATTTATAATGTATCCTCGTTGTCGTTGTGGGTTGATGACCTGTTGTATGTAATAAAATGATATGCCTGTGATAAACTTACTAAATTTATGAATGGCTTTCGAGTCGCTTCTCTGAGTGGGTGATGCAACGAGGCAAAAAAATTCCGAATACATAATTGTACGTGCATTGCAACAAGTTATTGGATGAGGCCAGTCAACAATAGTACACCATTTGTACTAGCTTCACATGATGCACTATCTCTACATCTACGTACGTAATACAACAAGTTTTAAACTTGAGACCAGCCACCCATCCTCACAAAGAACACTTTTTAACCTAGCACAGACTAGTAAATTTGGCCACAGTGTGAGGTGGGCCATATGTTAATGTGTTTGCTGTACGTAACCAGCACCTTGAATCCTCGATACTACTACTATAAGTAGTAGGAGTAGTAGGGTGGCATGGGCCAGAACAAGCATTCACGTCCAGGAATACGGCACATGCCACCAGCACGACTTCCATCTGACACCATATTTGTTGGAGTCCATGCTACAGCAATCTCTTCAACCTCGTCATTTCTCTAACTCAGCCATCGCGCGGCGGGCGAGGTCGGGGTTTGCCGATAGTCGGTTTCCTCAACTGTGGTCCCACTTGTAAGGCCAACTCCAACGCACGACCCCAAATGGACCTCCGTTTTGCCAGGATTCTGTCCATTTGGGTAGGGCAATGGGGTCGTGTCCGGGCCATTTCTCGGATGCGGTGGTCGTGCGCCGAACACGCGGACGCATCTCGGCCGCGTACATTTTTCTTTGCAAACACATATCTTTTTTCATCATTGATTTTTTGGTACATGGAAATACATCACCAAAAATTTTACTAGAAAAATAAGAACCACAAGAATACATTTTAGAAGATATCCAACTTCCATAACTGCTCATGTAAGTTGGATTAGTGCATTCTCAGTGCATTCATTGTTGATCTGCGGAGGCTCGATCCTACGTGCTTCTTTCTTCTTCGAGTGTAAAGAAGTAGACGTGTCTAGCCTCTATTCTATCAACAAGTGCACTAGTCTCATCTCTAAGCCTCTATGCTAGCTAAAAGTGCTAGAACATCTACTAAATTGCACTCTATCAATATATCGTTGTACTCTTCTTCCCGATACCAAAACTTGCATCCATTCTACACAATAAAATTTTAAGTTAGCACAACTAGTCTAATCCGAGAGCACAACCGAAGATTTGGTCGAGTTCTTCCTCCTTTTGCCGACATGTGGGACATCCAGCATCCAGTTCGTGTCATGCAAGAAAATGGAGTGGTAGGTGAAGCCACGTGATGTGCATCTTGGGTTAAACTGTAAATAGAATCTTACTACTCTTGAGTAACTCCAAAAGCGGCCATCGAAGATCTTTATTGGATTTGTTTTTCATCACCAGCACGTCGAGGTGAAAGATGTGCAGGTTCAGTGGGTCCTCTTGCGTTTTCACTGACATGTTGGACCGCATATGAGCAAACAGACGATGGGCTCCACGCGTCTGCTGGCTGGTTGAGAAGAGAGATAGAGGAGGGCTGAGCATGGACTCCAGGAAATTTGTTCTACGTAACCAGCACCTTGATATAGTGGGGTGGCATGGGCCATAACTAGCACTCATGTCTAGCAGTACGGCACACGCCACCCACACGAGTCACATCTGACACCAATATTCTTGGAGTCTGTGCTAGCTACAGCCATCTCTTCTCCCTCCTGTCTTCTCAGCCATCGCACGGTGGGCGGGGTGGGGGTTTGCCGATAGTCGGTTTGCTCAACTGTAGTCCCACTTGTAAGTGAAAATGCAACACAGCACGCATTCCCCCTTGAGCGGTGTGCCAGACAAACCATGTGGGGGTGCGACGCGAACACGGCAGACTTTTCCTTTTGAACTTGTAACTTGTAAATTTTGGTTCTGCTCCATGGGGCGACCGATAGATAGAAATAACGATTTTCCCTAGAGTAATGAGAAGTTTGGTTCTGGCGCGGTTCATGCATGGAGTACGTAGGAAAACTATGAAGTTGATGCGAAAGGTAATATAATTACTAGTAGTACCATATACTACTACATGGATTTGATGGAAAGATAAAGATGCATATGGATCCATCAACGACATCCTCACGCCCTAGTGCACCGGGTCACCAACCGACATGTGAGGAGCAGCGGCGTTGGCGGCAAGCTCAACGTGCTTCTGAACAATGTCATCCAAGGTTGCCCTGCGGTCCAAGAAGGCCAGCATCCTATCATCCTCCTCTTGCATGTAGTAGTCCTTGTGGACGATTTTTGCATAGACGTGGGCGATTATGTCGATGGTGTCTTGCTGCGCCAGGCGCTGCGCGGCGAGCGCGACCTCGAGGTGGACATTCTCCGACACGACAACGGGCAGTCGTAGGGCCACCAGTGTGTCGAAGAGGTTGTCACCATAGAGGACGTTGAGGGTGGAAGGCATCGCAGAGCCTGAGCGCGTGGGCTGGAGGCATACGTCAAGGTCGTCCGTGAGCTTCTTGACAACGGTGAACTTGTCGAGGAAGCCGACGAGGACCTCGTCGAACAAGGAGACGAAATTGTCGTCCAAGCGACCCCTCGCCCTGCCGGCCTCAAGCACTACCTGGAGACGTTCCTCGGTGTCGGGCCGCAGGCCGGCGCCGTGGACCATCTGGCACAGCCGGCTGATGCTCATGCTCATCGCCTCCATGGTTCTAGCTTCTAGTCAACTGATCTTGCGATTGGAGTGATCACTCTTGCCCTTGGGTGCATAGGTGCATAGGATTTCGTAGATTGGACTGGCAGGAGCCTTTATATGAGAAGTGCAGACTGCATTGAATTCACGTGTGTGTTGGCCATCTACTCCTCGCCCCTCTACTACACCTGCCTTTGGCTATATGAAAGGTTGGCCAGCCACCCGTTGGGCCCACGTGTCATACACCCAAAGGCAGGTGTAGTAAGTCAATGACGTTGCGTCCCCCTCTGTGCCCGTGCATGCCTTCAATGACTTGAGACTACCAAACATCACATGAAGTGGTTAGTTCATTTGCATGTAATCCTATTAAGTAGCAAAAAGACATTAAGTTACCTTACCTATAGGAATAAAACAATACATCATGTATTTATTTACAGAGGGAGTAGTACATTTTTGTGACATGCATTACTAGATATTTCTAGTAAAATACTAAATCCAGATGGACGTGGTAGTAATACTAAATCCAAACGGTGGTGCTAGTACTAGTAGTAGTAGTACTACCAATGTAGTAGCACGGTACTACCCATTGGTCAAATTATTACGTGCTGCTCCTCACAGTGAAGTGACAATACCCTAGGCCGGAGATGACACCTGAGTATAGGCGCCGTGTTCGGCATACCATAGTCAGCCTCACCGTCTGCAGTCACTATCATCATGGCTGTAGACCTAGCCTGCTTACAACTAGCCGTGTTCGACATAATTTCCCGTGCGTAGATGCCCGTGCATTGCAAGAAACTCCAAGATTGGGGGGTGGACGGCACCGGCAGCGGCCATCGCGCCAGATTTTTCCATGGCCTTCTAGATGTGGTGGGGAGGAGATAAGGCTGATTGTGAGAGACAACGAGTTGTTTGTAAATAGGGAACAAGTGCGGGCATCTTTTTGCAAAACTGGAGAAGTTTGGTTTGTATGCGTCAGATCTAGATCCGACGGCTATTGGTGAAAGATAGTAGGCACAACACCATCACCAACTCAGGACCTATTTGATTCGCAGGATTTTAAAAACGCAGGAATAGGACATGGCAATATTACAAGTTTCAAACTGATATTACAAATGTTAGGAGTAATGCTGCACCTACGAAGAGGG
Source organism: Triticum dicoccoides (assembly GCF_002162155.2). Classification (NCBI taxonomy): domain Eukaryota; kingdom Viridiplantae; phylum Streptophyta; class Magnoliopsida; order Poales; family Poaceae; genus Triticum; species Triticum dicoccoides. Next base: position 453,073,791 of record NC_041382.1, on the reverse strand, counting down.
AATTACTAGGAAGTTTACGTAAGAACTTCCGTTACTTTAGGTGGATGCAGCATTATCGTACAAACTAAAATCCACCGCCCTGACAAGTCACTAATGGGAAAATAAGTTTTCGAGTCTCTGGCCACTTGATGTTTCAAAAACAAATTCAGCTTCTGCGGAGACTTTGTCTTTAGGCTTAGATGCTTGCGGTGATCAGCACGCCATTCCTTGTTGCGCCAGAGAACGCCAAACCTCATTACCTTGAGCACACTTGCCTCCAGAACAAAGAACCTGGCCAATTTAATCTCAGATGTGCTGCCTCGGTAGTCGATCAAATCAATTTCTGTAAGATGGAGATCAAGGCATTCGATGAGATTGTTATAGTGCAGCACATTTTTCACTTTCGAGTCTTTTTTTATCTGCAAAAGAAGAGAACATATTAGAGCAGCTGGCCATATAAGATTGCCGTGTCATCAAGAGGTACCAATATCATTCGCTCATACGATAGGGTTGGCTGGCTAGTGATATTTTTTCACTCTCTCTCTCTTTCTCTTTCCTCTCATTTACCTAGGACTACGTGAAGAGCTTGGGCATTTGTTGCCTTCCACTATGTGGCCGATGCCATAATACGCATCGATGTCAAATCAAAAGATTTTGGCACTGCTCTCGCGATGTGAGAGAGTTGGCACCGCTGTGCACACAGACCCACATGTATAAACAAATCAATCAAACCAACTACACCAGCCTCTCACTCTCCCAAATAAGAGTTTTTTATTGCCTCGGTCCTCTCTCTCTCCCATGCAAGTGTTTTTTCAATGCGTGAGTTAATTTGGCACTGGAGCAAAGTAGGTGATCCAGATTGGGGCACCAGGTGAGCAATGGAGGGGCATCGATGCCAAATGCATCACAAGTGAATTTGGCACGTGTTTTGGCCTACATAGTGGAGGGCCGTTATAGCCCACTTTTGTACTACCTCTTATTTAGTATAAAATTTTGACCATATATTTATGTAAGAAAATGCCAATGCATGTCACTAAAAATTACACCATTTGAAATTATGTTCAAATATGAATCCAACGATATAGTTCTTAGTGACATCATTAATATTTTGTCAGTTAAATCTATGGTCAAATTTTGATACTACAGAATAGGAAGAGTAAACCAGGACGGAGGTAGTACTTGCTCTTAGGGTAACCATAGAGTTACTGGAGTAGTCTAAGTTACTTTCCACTATGACTAGCCTAGGCTACTATAGTAGTACAACAAAAAACGATGCAGGTGATCACGTGAGAAAAAATACTAAAAACATTTCTTTCAGTGCAGTGCGTAGATGCAGTTTTGAACACTACACTTGTCATCGTAATTTGGGAAAATTACGAAAAATTTGAGCTATGTTGTGATTACCGTTTACTAATAGGAAAGAAATTTCACCTCGATGAGTAGCTTCTCCGTGCACGAAAAGTATGTAAGGAATCCAACAACTTGATCCAGATTGGGGCCGATAGATTTTATTGCCAAGATCTTCATTGTGCGCATAGACTGGGTCAAGCTTCTGGGAATCATTTTCTGCAAGATGGTCATAAATACATCAAGAAGAAATTTAAAAATGTGAATTTCAAGAAGACGGAGAATAAGATGAGTGTTGTACCTGAACGATTACGGACCCAATAAAGAGTTCGGAGAATTTGGCAGACGAGTGCACCAACGCTGTCAATTTTGGCGCGTCAATGACCCTGATTTTTGTTGGACCTTCTAGATCCGATACAAGCAATCTCTCAAGGAAATGCGCATTCTCAATGACCATAACATGGAACAGCTGGAGTGATCTCTTCCCAATTGATGTCTTGTTGCGGGGCCAGCAAGACACATAAATCCATCGGAGATTCATCGAGGCGATGTGGAGGCTAATGAACCCGTGGATCTGCTCAAGACGAAGGTACTCGAGCGCAGTACAGCTGCAGAGCAGGTGCTCCATAGCCTTCTTCGAGATGACAATGTCGAAGAGGTCGAGCTGCTTGAGTTGAGGGAGAAGAAGGGCGGGCGCGGCATTAATCTAGGGAAGATAGCAGGAGCTGAAGCTGGTGCGGCTAGGGGTGGGCATAAAAACCAAGAACGGAAGACCGGAGCCGAAAAAACCGAGACCGAAGCCGAAAAAACCGATGACCGAAACTACTGTTGTTTATTCGGTTGGCAAAAATCAAAAACCGAAATTGCATCGGTGAGTTCAGTCGCTGGACCAGGTTGACTGAATACCCTGAATTGACCGAATATTGTATAAAGCCCATCACAACAAAGCCCTATATCCCATCCATCTGAAGCTTTTCAGTTGATTTCTCAACCCAAATACAAAGAGCCCCACGGCTTATCCCGAAACGAGCTCCATGTTTCACGCACGCATACCACGCAGATCCGCCGCTTCCATTTACCTGCCTCGCATAGGAAAGTAGCGGCGGCTGGCGGCGTGCACGGCCCATGGCTCCCACTCGGCTGCGGCGTCAACGCCCATCTTCCCACGCGGCGGCGGCCAAGGACGCAAATGGATCCCACTTGGCGGCGGCGGCAGTGCACCCACGCGACGGCGGTGGCAGCACCCATGGGGTGGCTCCCTCACGGTGGCGGTCGACGATGTACATGGATCCAATGCAGCAGCGAGCCAGCCACCATCACTCCCTCACAACCGGCGCCAGCAGTTATAGCTGAGGAATCCCACTACAAATCCACACTGTTTGTTCATTGTTCCTTTTGACTCCTGATTTCTTCTTTTTTTGAGCGAATTGGATCCCGATTTCTTGCTTTCCTAACCAATATCTCAGTTCTCTTCGGTTGTAACTGAGGTCCGAGCTGAATTATCGGTGCATCGAAGTCTCGGTCATTGATTATTCATAGGACCGAATGGTTACTAAATTTGGGAAACCGATTTTTAAGAAAAACCGAAGCACCGAACCGAACGGTTCAGTCTAACCAAATGCCCAGTCCCACGTGCGGCGCAGCGTTGGCGCGAGGCGGAGCGCGGACGACAGCAGAGAGCGACATCGTCCAGCTTCAAAGCTGAGCTCCTCGAGCTGATCTAGGGCGGGGGATAAGAACTACTCGTCGAACTTGGGTTGGACCTTGTAGTTGGTACTGAACATGCGGATGTCAAGGCATCTGGCTGACCCAGGGTGCGATGAAAGGATCTTGGAGACTGCGGCCATGCGTTTGCAATCCCCGTCACAGAGGCAGCTATCGATGGTGAGGTTGAGGGGGACGCGGCGCCATAGGGGGCGCCACCGTCGGGAGAGCAGGGCGGTCCGCACGACAGATTTGGTGGGGAGGAGGCCGATGATGACGAGCAACATGTCGTTGGGGAGGCTGCTGATGAAGTCCAGGATCGCCTGACGCGGTTTTGGCTCGAGCCGCCTCCACTTGTTGGCTGCCTCGCCATCCATCTCAACCGGCGGCGACGCCGGTGTACACGTGTGCTGGTGTGTGTTGTCTGTTGGGTGTGCGTGAGTGCGTCCTTCTGTGCATACCGTCGCGCAGTGGTGAATTGTGCGCGAGTGCGCCCTCCACGCGGAAGAAGTGTGTCCTCAATGCGCCCTCAATTTACTAGCATGCGGGGTGCTACCCCGAGTGGTTTCAACTTTGTTTACTTCACTGAGTGTCAGATGGGCCTCTAGTTTACTTATTTTCACCCACTGCCACATGGGCCAGCACACGAAGATACAGAACATGAGCTGACGAAGCAGCATGTGGACTGGCTGCCTGTCAACTAAACAATATACGGAGCTATACGCTAACACAGTGAGCATATAATCCGTCGATATAGAGTGTTCATGTGAGAGGGGAGGCCCGTGAGAGATAGCAGAGAGAGAGAGAGACTCCGTTCGATAATGTAGTTCCAACATTTTTTTATGTCAAACTTTTGAAACTTTCACCAAGTTTATAAAGAAATTACTTATATCTACAATACCAAAGATAAATGATAGTATGAAGTAAGTACATGTTGTGATGAATCTAATGATCTTTCCAGATGTAAATGTTTTTCTCCACATATACCTGGTCAAACTTTTCTACGGTTTGACTTTTCAAAACATCCATATGCTTACGAACATGAGAGAGTCCCTAACTAGAGAGAGAGTGTGTGAAATAGAAAGAGTGAGTGAAAAAAGTGTGCGTGCGTGTGTGAAAGAGACATAACTTTCTGTATCCACGAGATCCCATCTTGGGGCCTGTTCCGGAGCTCCACCGGAGGGGGCATCCATCATGGAGGGCTTCTACATCAACACCATATCCTCTCCGATGAAGTGTGAGTAGTTTACCTCAGACCTTCGGGTCCATAGTTATTAGCTAGATGGCTTCTTCTCTCTTTTTGGATCGCAATACAACGTTCTCCCCCTCTCTTGTAGAGATCTATTCGATGTAATCTTCTTTTTGCGGTGTGTTTGTTGAGACCAATGAATTGTGGGTTTATGATCAAGATTATCTATGAACAATATTTGAATCTTCTTTGAATTCTTTTATGTATGATTGGTTATCTTTGCAAGTCTCTTCGAATTATCAGTTTGGTTTGGCCTACTAGATTGATCTTTCTTGCAATGGGAGAAGTGCTTAGCTTTGGGTTCAACCTTGTGATGTCCTTTCCCAGTGACAGTAGGGGCAGCAAGGCACGTATTGTATTGTTGCCATCGAGGATAACAAGATGGGTTTTTATCATATTGCATGAATTTATCCCTCTGCATCATGTCATCTTGCTTAAGGCGTCTGTTTTCATGAACTTAATACTCTAGATGCATGCTGGATAGCGGTCGATGAGTGGAGTAATAGTAGTAGATGCAGGCAGGAGTCGGTCTACTTGTCTCGAACGTGATGCCTATATACATGATCATACCTAGATATTCGCATAACTATGCTCAATTCTGTCAATTGCTCAACAGTAATTTGTTCACCCACCATAAAATACTTATGCTCTTGAGAGAAGCCACTAGTGAAACCTATGGCCCCTGGGTCTATCTTCATCATATTAATCTTCCAATACTTAGTTATTTCCTTTGCTTTTATTTTACTTTGCATCTTTATCACAAAAAATACCAAAAATATTATCTTATCATATCTATCAGATCTCACTATCGTAAGTGACTGTGAAGGGATTGACAACCCCTTATCGCGTTCGTTGTGAGGAGTTATTTGTTTTGTGCAGGTACTAGGGACTTGCGTGCAGCCTCCTACTGGATTGATACCTTGGTTCTCAAAAACTGAGGGAAATACTTACGCTACTTTGCTGCATCATCCTTTCCTCTTCAAGGAAATCCAACGCAGTGCTCAAGAGGTAGCAAGAAGAATTTCTGGCGCCGTTGCCGGGGAGGTTCGCGCAAGTCAATATTTGACTCCCGGCAACGAGCCATTTTTGGCGCCGTTGCAGGGGAGTCTATGCAAAAGTCAACATACCAAGTACCCATCACAACCCTTATCTCCCGCATTACATTATTTGCCATTTGCCTCTCGTTTTCCTCCCCCCCCCCACTTCACCCTTGCCGTTTTATTCGCCCTCTCTCTCTATCCTCCCTCTCTTTTCCATTCGCCTGTTTTCCGTTCGCTTATCGTTATGGCTAGTCCCTTATCTTCTCTGTTGTCTCCCAAGAATGAAGTTCTAAATTTTAAGCAAAGGGAGGGAGAAAATCTAAAAGATGCTTGGTATAGAATTTGCAATGGTCAAAATAGATCTACCAGGAAGCAATCTACTTCCGTTCTTCTTTGCAATTTTTATGTAGGCGTCACTCCTTGGCACAGATATATCCTTGATACCATAACCGGAGGGAACTTCTTGGGTAGCCATACTTTTGATTCTTACAATGCTATGATAGATTTGTTTGGCTCACCACCTCTTTTGGTTAATGGAACTATGTTAACTGTGGAGCATGTAATGCAAAGACTTCAAATTATTGAAAATAAGGTTGCTACTGTAGAGTTAATTGAAAATTTGGATAAAAAGATCCACAACCAAATCACTCAATATGGATCTAAAGTAGGAGTCATTTTGAAAAATATTAAATAAAAGGAACCTATAGTTAATGAGAAAATAAATCAGGATTCCGCTAGAATTGATAAACTTGAGGGTATTATTACCAACTTGGGAACCGCTTTTTCTTCCGTAAAGAATACTCCAAGTCCTCCTACTAAAATTTCCAAGCTTCTAAAAATAAGGGTGAATCCTCTAGTAAGGGAACTGCGGATCTCAAATCTATAAGTATGCATCCCAATCTTGTTCCTATCATTAAGGAACCATTTGTTACAAATGAATTTTTCAATCTTGTGCCTAAAATTTTGATAATAACTAAAAAGAAATAAATTCCTAAGCATGTTAGATGCCTCATTGAAGAATTACCAACCAAAGATGGCAATACCTAGATCTATCCTTACTTTTTATGTCTAGCTAGGGGCGTTAAACGATAGCGCTTGTTGGGAGGAAACCCAATTTTATTTTTATTACATGCTTTTTGCTCCTGTTTAGTAATAAATTATTTACCTAGCCTATGTTTTGGTTGTATTTTTTGTGTTTAATTAGTGTTTGTGCCAAGTAGAACCGTTGGGAAGACTTGGGGAAAGTCTTGATATCTTGCTGTAAAAAACAGAAACTTTAGCGCTCACGAGAACTGCTGCCATTTTTATTTGGAAAGTGATATTTAGTTAATTCTTTTTGCATATGATTAATAGATAAATTACTCACGGCCAGAAATTTATTTTAGAATTTTTGGGATTCCATATCTTGCGCTAGTTACAGATTACTGCCGACTGTTCTGTTTTTGACAGATTCTGTTTTTCGTGTGTTGTTTGCTTATTTTGATGAATCTATGGCTAGTAAAATAGTTTATAAACCATAGAGGAGTTGGAATACAGTAGGTTTAACACCAATATAAATAAAGAATGAGTTCATTACAGTACCTTGAAGTGGTCTTTTGTTTTCTTTCGCTAACGGAGCTCACGAGATTTTCTACTTTAAGTTTTGTGTTGTGAAATTTTCAAGTTTTGGGTAAAGATTTGATGGATTATGGAAGAATGAGTGGCAAGAGCCTAAGATTGGGGATGCCCATGGCACCCCCAAGATAATCTAAGGACACCTAAAAGCCAAAGCTTGGGGATGCCCCGGAAGGCATCCCCTCTTTCGTCTACTTCTATTGGTAACTTTACTTGGAGCTATATTTTTATTCACCACATGATATGTGTTTTCCTTGGAGCGTCTTGTATGATTTGAGTCTTTGCTTGTTAGTTTAACACAATCATCCTTGCTGTACACACCTTTTGAGAGATCCATACATGATTTGGAATTTGTTAGAATACTCTATGTGCTTTGCTTATATCTTTTGAGTTATATAGTTTTGCTCTAGTACTTCACTTATATCTTTTAGAGCACGGTGGTGGATTTGTTTTATAGAAACTATTGATCTATCATGCTTCAGTTAGATTATTTTGAGAGTCTTAAATAGCATGGTAATTTGCTTAAATAATCCTAATATGCTAGGTATTCAAGATTAGTAAAAATCTTCTTATGAGTGTTTTGAATACTAAGAGAAGTTTGATGCTTGATGATTGTTTTGAGATATGGAGGTAATAATATCAAAGTCATGCTAGTTGAGTAGTTGTGAATTTCAGAAATGCTTGTGTTGAAGTTTGCAAGTCACGTAGCATGCACGTATGGTAAACGTTATGTAACAAATTTGAAACATGAGGTGTTCTTTGATTGTCCTCCTTATGAGTGGCGGTCGGGGACGAGTGATGGTCTTTTCCTGCCAATCTATCCCCCTAGGAGCATGCGCATAGTGCTTGGTTTTTGATGACTTGTAGATTTTTGCAATAAGTATGTGAGTTCTTTATGACTAAGGTTGAGTCCATGGATTATACGCACTCTCACCCTTCCATCATTGCTAGCCTCTTCGGTACCGTGCATTGCCCTTTCTCACATTGAGAGTTGGTGCAAACTTCGCCGGTGCATCCAAACCCCGTGATATGATACGCTCTTTCACACATAAACCTCCTTATATCTTACTCAAAACAGCCACCATACTTACCTATTATGGCATTTCCATAGCCATTTCGAGATATATTGCCATGCAACTTTCCACCATTCCGTTTATCATGACACAATCATCATTGTCATATTGCTTAGCATGATCATATAGTTGACATAGTATTTGTGGCAAAGCCACCATTCATAATTCTTTCATACATGTCACTCTTGGTTCATTGCATATCCCGGTACACCGCCGGAGGCATTCATATAGAGTCATCTTTTGTTCTAGCATCGAGTTGTAATCATTGAGTTGTAAATAAATAGAAGTGTGATGATCATCATTTTCTAGAGCATTGTCCCAAGTGAGGAATTTAAAAGAGAGAGAGAGAGAGAGAGAGAGAGAGAGAGAAAGGCCATAAAAAGGGAGAAGGCCCAAAAAATGAGAGAAAAAGAGAGAAGGGACAATGCTACTATCCTTTGCCACACTTGTGCTTCAAAGTAGCACCATAATCTTCATGATAGAGAGTCTTTTGTTTTGTCACTTTCATATACTAGTGGGAATTTTCATTATAGAACTTGGCTTGTATATTCCAACAATGGGCCTCCTCAAGTGCCCTAGGTCTTCGTGAGCAAGCAAGTTGGATGCACACCCACTTAGTTTCTTTTGTTGAGCTTTCATACATTTATTGCTCTAGTGCATCCGTTGCATGGCAATCCCTACTCCTTGCATTAACATCAATTGATGGGCATCTCCATAGCCCATTGATTAGCCTCGTTGATGTGAGACTTTCTCCTTTTTTGTCTTCTCCACATAACCCCCATCATCATATTCTATTCCACCCATAGTGCTATGCCCATGGCTCGCACTCATATATTGCGTGAAAGTTTATAGGTTTGAGATTACTGAAGTATGAAACAATTGATTGGCTTGTCATCGGGGTTGTGCATGATGAGAGCATTCTTGTGTGACGAAAATGGAGCATGACTAAACTATATGATTTTGTAGGGATGAACTTTCTTTGGCCATGTTATTTTGAGAAGACATAATTGCTTAGTTAGTATGCTTGAAGTATTATTATTTTATGTCAATATGAACTTTTATCTTGAATCTTTCGGATCTTAATATTCATACTAAAATTAAGAAGAATTACATTAAAATTATGCCAAGTAGCACTCCGCATCAAAAATTCTGTTTTTATCATCTATCTACTCGAGGACGAGCAGGAATTAAGCTTGGGGATGCTTGATACGTCTCCAACGTATCTATAATTTTTCATTGCTCCATGCTATATTATCTATTGTTTTGGACATTATTGAGCTTTATTATCCACTTTTATATTATTTTTGGGACTAACCTATTAACCGGAGGCCCAGCCCAGAATTACTTTTTTTGCCTATTTTAGGGTTTCGAAGAAAAAGAATATCAAACGGAGCCAAAAACCCTAATTCCACCGCCGTAACTTTCTATAACCACGAGATCCCATCTTGGGGCCTGTTCCGGAGCTCCGCCGGAGGGGGCATCCATCACGGAGGGCTTCTACATCAACACCATAGCCTCTCCGATGAAGTATGAGTAGTTTACCTCAGACCTTCGGGTCCATAGTTATTAGCTAGATGGCTTCTTCTCTCTTTTTGGATCTCAATACAACGTTCTCCCCCTCTCTTGTGGAGATCTATTCGATGTAATCTTCTTTTTGCGGTGTGTTTGTTGAGATCGATGAATTGTGGGTTTATGATCAAGATTATCTATGAACAATATTTGAATCTTCTCTGAATTCTTTTATGTATGATTGGTTATCTTTGCAAGTCTCTTCGAATTATCAGTTTGGTTTGGCCTACTAGAATGATCTTTCTTGCAATGGGAGAAGTGCTTAGCTTTGGGTTCAATCTTGCGGTGTCCTTTCTCGGTGACTATAGGGGCAGCAAGGAATGTATTGTATTGTTGCCATCGAGGATAACAAGATGGGTTTTTTTATCATATTGCATGAATTTATCCCTCTACATCATGTCATCTTGCTTAAGGCGTTACTCTATTTTCATGAACTTAATACTCTAGATGCATGCTGGATAGCGGTCGATGAGTGGAGTAATAGTAGTAGATGCAGGCAGGAGTCGGTCTACTTGTCTCGGACGTGATGCATATATACATGATCATACCTAGATATTCTCATAACTATGCTCAATTCTGTCAATTGCTCAACAGTAATTCGTTCACCCACCGTAAAATACTTATGCTCTTAAGAGAAGCCACTAGTGAAACCTATGGCCCCCGGGTCTATCTGCATCATATTAATCTTCCAATACTTACTTATTTACTTTGCTTTTATTTTACTTTGCATCTTTATCACAAAAATACCAAAAATATTATGTTATCAGATCTATCAGATCTCACTCTCGTAAGTGGCCGTGAAGGGATTGACAACCCCTTATCGCGTTGGTTGCGAGGAGTTATTTGTTTTGTGCAGGTACTAGGGACTTGCGTGCAGCCTCCTATTGGATTGATACCTTGGTTCTCAAAAACTGAGGGAAATACTTATGCTACTTTGCTGCATCATCCTTTCCTCTTAAAGGAAATCCAACGCAGTGCTCAAGAGGTAGCACGAGTTCGTCGAGTTCGTCCGCGAGATCTTAGCAAGCTAGGGCATAGATCGGTAGGAGGGAAAGACTTCGCGCGCACCCCAGTGTTCGAACCTTAAGGGTTTGCCGGAACCCCACATCCGACATTTGGCGCGCCGGGTAGGGGTGCGCTGCAGCTTCCCCTCTGTCGATCTGCGCTCCGTCGCCGCCGCGCTTCGCCCACATGGCAGGCGCCCTGACACCGACTCCGACGGTCAGCATTGACAACGGGGCCAGGGGGCTCCAAGCCCTAGCCCCCGCCCTGCGGTGGGTGCAGTAGCCGCCCAAGTTCAGGCCAGAGATGCCGCCACGCTACGACGGTGCGGCGAACCCGTCAGCTTTCCTGCTGGCGTACGAGGAGGCCGTCCTCGAAGCCGGGGGTGATGACAAGGTCATGGCCAACTGGCTTCCCATGTCCATCGCCGGCGAGCCATGCGCCTGGCTGCTCAACCTTCCGGGATCCATGGTGGCATCTTGGGAGGAGCTCCGCGGCCTCTTCATTACTCGCTACGCGGTGCCGGCGCACCACACAGTCGCGGCCCTGCTGGGCGGCTCTCAAGCACCGCCGTCACACCGCCACACCAAGTCGTTCCTCCGTCAGATCGGGGCCACCTCCAGGCGCCCAAGGGCTCCGCCGGGTTGGGCTGCGCCAGAGGCCGACCTTACCTTCGGCTCAGAAGACCACCCCGACTCCACCGCCGGCTCCGGAATTCTCCCAATGCTCTGCACGCCCACCATCTGCAACGTGGCCGTCACCAAGACCCTCATCGACGGTGGTGTTGGCCTCAACTTGCTCTCTGTGGAAGCCTTCAGCCTTCTGCATGTGCCACTCGAGCGGCTCGGCCTCAGTAAGCCCTTCTCGGGAGTGGGTGGTGGAGCTGCCCACTCCCTGGGACAGATCCGCCTCCCTGTCACCTTAGGCACACGCAACAACTACCACACCGAGCTGGTGGACTTCGACATCGCTCACATCGGTCTCCCATACAATGCCATCCTCGGGTACCTGGCTCTTGCTCAGTTCATGGTGGCGACTCACCCGGCTTACAACCTCATGAAGATGCCAAGGAGCAAGGGCGTCCTCACCATCAAGGGGGACACTAAGGAGGCCGTGAAGGCGCTCAGGCTCGCCCTCAAGACCGCGGCAGCAGCACAACCCGCCGACGCCGGCACCCCCGCGGCCAGGGAGGCCGCGCCCACCAAGAAGAAGCAGCTGTTCACCCAAGACAAGGCAGAAACCAAGCAGGTGCCGGTCAGCGAGGACGGGTGATACGTCTCCATCGCATCTATAATTTTTTATTGTTCCATGCCAATATTATTCAACTTTCATATACTTTTTGGCAACTTTTTATATTATTTTTGGGACTAACATATTGATCCAGTGCCCAGTGCCAGTTCCTGTCTGTTGCATGTTTCTGGTTTCGCAGAATATCCATATCAAACGGAGTCCAAACGGGATAAAAACGGACGGAGCTTATTTTTGGAAAATATGGAAAATTTGGAAAGAACATCAACGCGAACCAGTGCTCGAGGTGGTCACGAGGCAGCCCCCCCTAGGGCGTGCCCCTACCCTCGTGAGCCCACCGTAAGGCGGTTGACGCTCTTCTTTTGCCGCAAGAAAGCTAATATTCGGAAAAAAAACCACGGCGAAGGTTTCAGGCCAATTGGAGTTACGGATCTCCATATATATACGAAACGGTGAAATAGAGCCAGAACAGAACGCAGAACCAGAGAGAAACAGAGAGATAGATCCAATCTCAGAGGGGATCTCGCCCCTCCCATGCCATGGAGGCCAAGAACCAAAGGGGAAACCCTTCTCCCATCTAGGGAGGAGGTCAAGGAAGAAGAGGAAGAAGGGGGCCCCTCTCCCCCTCTCCTCCAGTGGCGCCGGAACGCCATCGTGGCCATCATCATCACCGCAATCTTCACCAACACCTCCGCCATCTTTATCAACATCTCCATCACCTTCCACACTCTATCTACGGCGGTCCACTCTCCCGCAACCCGTTGTACCCTCTACTTGAACATGGTGCTTTATGCTTCATATTATTATCCAATGATGTGCTGCCATCCTATGATGTCTGAGTAGATTTTCGTTGTCTTATCGGTGGTTGATGAATTGCTATGATTGATTTAATTTGCTTGTGGTTATGTTGCTGTCCTTTGGTGCCCATCATATGAGCGCGCGCGTGGATCACACCATAGGGTTAGTTGTATGTTGATAGGACTATGTATTGGAGGGCAAGAGTGACAGAAGCTTCAACCTAGCATAGAAATTGATGCATACGGGATTGAAGGGGGACCAATATATCTTAATGCTATGGTTGGGTTTTACCTTAATTAACATTAGTAGTTGCGGATGCTTGCTAATAGTTCCAATCATAAGTGCATAGAATTCCAAGTAAGGGATGACATGCTAGCAGTGGCCTCTCCCACATAATACTTGCTATCGATCTAGTAAAGTAGTCAATTGCTTAGGGGCAATTTCACAACTCCTACCACCACTTTTCCACACTCGCTATATTTACTTTATTGCTTCTTTACTTACAACAGCCCCTACTTTTTATTTATGTACTCTTTATTATCTTTCAAACCTATCCAACAACACCAACAAAGTACTTCTAGTTTCATACTTGTTCTAGGTAAAGCGAACGTCAAGCGCGCGTAGAGTTGTATCGGTGGTCGATAGAACTTGAGGGAATATTTGTTCTACCTTTAGCTCCTCGTTGGGTTCGACACTCTTACTTATCGAAAACTATTGCGATCCCCTATACTTGTAGGTTATCAAGACCTTTTTCTGGCGTCGTTGCCGGGGAGCAATAGCGTGGGGTGAATATTCTCGTGTGTGCTTGTTTGCTTTATCACTAAGTAATTTTTATTTGCTGTTCTTAGTTGTTTTCTACCTTTAGTTATGGGTAGGAAACGCAAAATACCAAAAAAATTAGTTGTACCTACCGAACCAATGGTTGAAGAACCAATCAAAATCTATCACACTGCTGAAGCTTATTACTTGGATCATCTTCGATCCCTATGTGCTCGTGCTGAAACCCCAACTAGCTTAGTTGAGGGCAAATATTTAGATGAGCATGCTTGTTATGTGCGACACCGTATATCTGAAAAAGGAAAATTATTATGGAGTCAAATTCAACATTTGCAATGCTATGCTTGGAATTTATGTCAATTATATGATTTTACTTGTTGTTCTGAAAACCCTAAGAAACACCTTCCCTACTAATGTGAGTTTATTGATAATGGAATCCTATCTTCTTATGCTAAAGGTGTTTATAGTTACTATGATGTTCAACAAATTGAAGAATTTGTTGCTTTTGAGGGTGCTTATGAAATTGCTTCTTTGATTGAAAAGTATGATGCTACTTTTCACAAATCTGAAAATTTTGCCATACTTGAATATTGTTATGAGAATTATGCTTCTAATGCTTATGTTAAACTATATATTGAGGACTACTCCACTGTCCAAGAAGAGACTAATATTTTGTAGGAGTCTATGGAAGAAGAAATTGATGAAACTGTGAGCTCATTGGATGAAAAAGATGAGGAGGAGAGCGAAGAACAAAAGGAGGAAGAGTGGAGTGATCACCCGTGCCCACCTTCTAATGAGAGTAACTCTTCAACTCATACATTGTTTAATTCCCCTTCGTGCTTACTGAAGGATGATTGCTATGATGACTGTTATGATCCCTTTGATTCTCTTGAAATATCCCTTTTTGATGATGCTTGTTATGCTTGTGGCCAAGATGCCAATATGAATTATGCTTATGGAGATGAACTTGATGTAGTTCCTTATGTTAAACATGAAATTGTTCCTATTGCACCCACACATGATAGTCCTATTATCTTTTTGAATTCTCCAAACTACACTATATCGGAGAAGTTTGCTCTTATTAAGGAATATATTGATGGGTTGCCTTTTTCCGCTGCACATGATGATTTTGATGAATATAATATGCATGTGCTTGCTGCTCCTACTTGCAATTATTATGAGAGAGGAACTATATCTCCACCTCTCTATGTTTCCAATATGATAGAATTGCAAGAAACTGTCCATACTATGCATTGGCCTTTACTTTATGTGCATGAATTGTTCTTTTATGACATGCCGATGCATAGGAAGAGAGTTAGACTTCGTCATTACATGATATATGTTACTTTGTGCTCACTACTAAATGCCAAATCATTGCTAATTAAAATTGGCTTTGATATACCTTGGATCCGGGTGGATCCATTACTTGAGCACTATATGCCTAGCTTAATGGCTTTAAAGAAAGCGCTGCCAGGGAGACAACCCGAAAGTTTTAGAGAGTCATTTATTTCTGTTGAGTGATTTCATATAGTTTAAAAACAACAAAAATAAAGATGGGAACCCAAAACTTTTCAAAAAGGAAAGTGAAAGTGAGAAAGGCAAGCACTGTTGAAGTGGGAGAGCTCCTTGAACTTTGTTCATGCTCATGGCAACTTTGTGAATCTTGATTACAGAAACTTTTCAACAAAAATAATTATCCCCTTGTACAATTCCATTGTATTATAAAAATAATATGCCAAGGTTTGCCTTTAGGATGTTTACATTTGCTTGATGGATTGTACGGTGCAGGACAGAAACTTTGGCTGTAGTGCGCAATTTTACATTTTCAGATGGAACGTCAAATGGTTCTCGTTCTTTTTGCACTGTCTTCCTATACAAATTTTTTATTTTTCCTAATTTTGGTAGAATTTTTCAAGTATCATAAGTATGGTGAATGTTCAGATTGCTACAGACTGTTCTGTTTTAGACAGATTCTGTTTTTGATGCATAGTTTGCTTGTTTTGATGAAACTATCAATTTATATCAGTGGATTAAGCCATGAAAAATTTATATTAAAGTAGACACAATGCAAAAACAAAATATGAATTGGTTTGCAACAGTACTTAGAGTAGTGATTTGCTTTATTATACTAACGGATCTTACCGAGTTTTCTGTTGAAGTTTTGTGTGGATGAAGTGTTCGATGATTGAGAAGGTCTCGATGTGAGAAGAAGGAAGAGAGGCAAGAGCTCAATCTTGGGGATGCCCGAGGCACCCCAAATAAATATTCAAGGAGACTCAAGCGTCTAAGCTTGGGGATGCTGGGGAGGCATCCCCTCTTTCTTCAACAAATATCGGTATGTTTTCGGATTCGTTTCGTTCATGCGATATGTGCAAGTCTTGGAGCGTCTTTTGCATTTAGGTTTTTACTTTTTCTTTTTATGCACCATGATGGTATGAGATAGTCCTTGGTTGATTTATAGAATGCTCTTTGCACTTCACTTACATCTTTTGAGTATGGCTTTATAGAATGCTTCATGTGCTTCACTTATATCATTTGAAGTTTGGATTGCCTGTTTCTCTTTACATAGACAACCGCCATTTGTAGAATGCTCTTTTGCTTCACTTATATTTGTTAGAGCACGGGCATATCTTTTGTAGAAAGAATTAAACTCTCGTGCTTCACTTATATCTATTTAGAGAGATGACAGGAATTGGTCATTCCCATGGTTAGTCATAAAATCCTACATAAGACTTGTAGATCACTGAATATGATATGTTTGATTCCTTGCAATAGTTTTGCGATATAAAGATGGTGATATTAGAGTCATGCTAGTGAGTAGTTGTGGATTGTAGAAATATTTGTGTTGAAGTTTGTGATTCCCGTAGCATGCACGTATGGTTATGTGATGAAGTCGGAGCATGATTTATTTATTGATTGTCTTCCTTATGAGTGGCGGTCGGGGACGAGCGATGGTCTTTTCCTACCAATCTATCCCCCTAGGAGCATGCGCGTAGTACTTTGTTTCGATGACTAATATATTTTTGCAATAAGTGTGTGAGTTCTTTATGACTAATGTTGAGTCCATGGATTATACGCACTCTCACCCTTCCATCATTGCTAGCCTCTCTAGTACCGCGCAACTTTCGCCGGTACCATAAACCCACCATATACCTTCCTCAAAACAGCCACCATACCTACCTATCATGGCATTTCCATAGCCATTCTGAGATATATTGCCATGCAACTTTCATCATCATCATATACATGACTTGAGCATTTATTGTCATATTGATTTGCATGATCGTAAGATAGCTAGCATGATGTTTTTATGGCCTGTCCGTTTTTTTGATGTCATTGCTACGCTAGATCATTGCACATCCCGGTACACCGTCGGAGGCATTCATATAGAGTCATATCTTTTTCTAGATATCGAGTTGTAATATTGAGTTGTAAGTAAATAAAAGTGTGATGATCATCATTATTACGACATTGCCCCAGTGAGGAAAGGATGATGGAGACTATGATTCCCCCACAAGTCGGGATGAGACTCCAGATGAAAAAATAAAAAATAAAAAAAATGAGAGAAAAAGAGAGAAGGGGCAATGTTACTATCCTTTTACCACACTTGTGCTTCAAAGTAGCACCATGTTCTTCATATAGAGAGTCTCTTGAGTTATCACTTTCATATACTAGTGGGAATTTTCATTATAGAACTTGGCTTGTATATTCCGATGATGGGATTCCTCAAATACCCGAGGCCTTCATGAGCAAGCAAGTTGGATGCACACCCACTTAGTTTCAGTTGGAGCTTTCATACACTTATAGCTCTAGTGCATCCGTTGCATGGCAATCCCTACTCACTCACATTGATATCTATTGATGGGCATCTCCATAGCCCGTTGATACGCCTAGTTGATGTGAGACTATCTTCTCCTTTTTTTTCCTCCACAACCACCATTCTATTCCACCTATAGTGTTATGTCCATGGCTCACGCTCATGTATTGCGTGAAAGTTGAAAAGGTTTGAGAACGTCAAAAGTATGAAACAATTGCTTGGCTTGTCATCGGGGTTGTGCATGATGTGAATATTTTGTGTGGTGAAGATGGAGCATAGCCAGACTACATGATTTTGTAGGGATAACTTTCTTTGGCCATGTTATTTTGAAAAGACATAATTGCTTGGTTGGTATGCTTGAAATATTATTGTCTTTATGTCAAAAGATAGATTATTGCTTTGAATCACTCGTGTCTTAATATCCATGCCATGATTAGACATATGATCAAGATTATGCTAGGTAGCATTCCACATCAAAAATTATCTTTTTTATCATTTACCTACTCGAGGACGAGCAGGAATTAAGCTTGGGGATGCTGATACGTCTCCGTCGTATCTATAATTTTTTATTGTTCCATGCCAATATTATTCAACTTTCATATACTTTTTGGCAACTTTTTATATTATTTTTGGGACTAACATATTGATGCAGTGCCCAGTGCCAGTTCATGTCTGTTGCATGTTTTGGGTTTCGCAGAATATCCATATCAAACGGAGTCCAAACAGGATAAAAACGGACAGAGCTTATTTTTGGAAAATATGGAAAAATTGGAAAGAAAATCAACGCGAACCAGTGCCCGAGGTGGTCACGAGGCAAGGGGGCGCCCCCCCTAGGGCGCGCCCCCTACCCTCGTGAGCCCACCGTAAGGCGGTTGATGCTCTTCTTTTGCCGCAAGAAATCTAATATTCGGAAAAAAAATCACGGCGAAGGTTTCAGGCCAATCGGAGTTACGGATCTCCATATATATACGAAACGGTGAAACAGAGCCAGAACAAAACGCAGAACCAGAGAGAAACAGAGAGATAGATCCAATCTCGGAGGGGCTCTCGCCCCTCCCATGCCATGGAGGCCAAAGACCAGAGGGGAAACCCTTCTCCCACCTAGGGAGGAGGTCAAGGAAGAAGAGGAAGAAGGGGGCCCCTCTCCCCCTCTCCTCTGGTGGCACCGGAACGCCGCCGTGGCCATCATCATCACCGCGATCTTCACCAACACCTCCGCCATCTTCATCAACATCTCCATCACCTTCCACCCTCTATCTACAGCGGTGTACTCTCCCACAACCCGTTGTACCCTCTACTTGAACATGGTGCTTTATGCTTCATATTATTATCCAATGATGTGTTGCCATCCTATGATGTCTGAGTAGATTTTCGTTGTCTTATCGGTGGTTGATGAATTGCTATGATTGATTTAATTTTCTTGTGGTTATGTTGCTGTCCTTTGGTGCCCATCATATGAGCGCGCGTGTGGATCACACCATAGGGGTAGTTGTATGTTGATAGGACTATGTATTGGAGGGCAAGAGTGATAGAAGCTTCAACCTAGCATAGAAATTGATGCATACGGGATTGAAGGGGGACCAATATATCTTAATGCTATGGTTGGGTTTTACATTAATGAACATTAGTAGTTGCAGATGTTTGCTAATAGTTCCAATCATAAGTGCATAGAATTCCAAGTAAGGGATGACATGCTAGAAGTGGCCTCTCCCACAAAATACTTGCTATCGATCTAGTAAAGTAGTCAATTGCTTAGGGGCAATTTCACAACTCCTACCACCACTTTTCCACACTCACTATATTTACTTTATTGCTTCTTTACTTACAACAGACCCTACTTTTTCTTTACGTACTCTTTATTATCTTGCAAACCTATCCAACAACACCAACAAAGTACTTCTAGTTTCATACTTGTTCTAGGTAAAGCGAACGTCAAGCGTGCGTAGAGTTGTATCGATGGTCGATAGAACTTGAGGGAATATTTGTTCTACCTTTAGCTCCTCGTTGGGTTCGACACTCTTACTTATCAAAAACTGTTGCGATCCCCTATACTTGTGGGTTATCAACGGGCCTTCAGGAGCCACCTTTGCCATGGGAGCCGGTCTCGACCAGGAACAAGAAGAAGCCTTGGTGAGGTTCTTGCGCGCGAACAATGAGATATTCACGTGGGAAATCAACTGGTAGGGGTCTCGAGGGAGGTGATCCGACATCGTCTAAGAGTATGCCCCAACATCCGTCCTATGAAGCAGCGAGCAAGACGGTAGTCCACTGAGAAGCAGGCCTTCGTCGTCCAGGAGACACGCAAGCTAGAAGCGGCAGGTGCCATCCGAGAGGTCCGATACCCCGAATGGCTGGCAAACCCTGTCGTGGTGCCGAAAAAGGCGGGAAGGAACGGATGTGCGTCGACGTCACCAATCTTCACAAAGCCTGCCCTCAAGACCCGTTCCCGCTCCCGTGCATCGACCGGATTGTCGACTCCACCGCCGAGTGTGACCTGCTGTGCTTCCTGGATGCATTCTCAGGGTATCATAAAATCAAGATGGCGGTGGAAGATGTGGAGAAGATGGCCTTCCTGACACCATGTGGGGTGTACTGCTACACCTACATGCCCTTCGGGCTGCGCAACACGGGCGCGACCTTTCAGCGGTTGATGCACATTGCTCTGGGCGGCAGCTCGGGAGGAACGCAGAGGCTTACGTCGATGACATAGTGGTCAAGTCTCGCGAGGCAAGGACATTGATTCAAGACTTGGAGGAGACCTTCGAGAGCCAGCGCCAAGTGAACTTGAGGCTCAACCTGGAGAAGTGCGTGTTCAGCGTCCCCTTAGGCAAGCTGTTGGGATTCCTCGTATCCCACAGAGGGATCGAGGCGAATCCGGAGAAGATCAAGGCTATCGAGGACATGAGCCCGTCGCAGACCCTCAAAGAGATGTAGAAGCTAGCAGGGCGGGTGACCGCGTTAAGGCATTTCATCTCCAAACTGGGAGAGCGCGCCTTACCATTCTTCAAGCTCATGAAGAGGAAGGGCCTGTTCGAGTGGAACCCGGAGGCCGACCGGGCCTTCCAAGACCTCAAGAAATACCTTACTAGCCCCCAGTGATGGTGGCACCACGGCCCCTCGAGCCTCTGGTACTCTACCTTGCTGCCACGTCGTACTCCGCCAGCGCGGCGTTGGTGGCGGTTCGGGAGGAGCGCCAAGCCAAGGGTGCACCCCGCCAGGCCAAGGCCGAAGTAGCGCGGGGTCAGGAAGGCGCAGCAAAGGCATCAGCGGTGGAAGGCCAAGCTCAGCAGGGCGGCGTCGTAGAAGCTCCTAAGGACAGTTGGGTCTCAGGGACCCTTCCACCTCAGGATATGCCCCGATCTCCATAGGACCCGAGCCTCGACAGCGTGCCAGCCCTCGTCGAACACCTGGTGTACTTTGTCAGCACCGTACTACGGGACGCGAGAGCGCGCTACCCCATGCCCCAGAAACTCCTGCCCGCACTCCTGGTGGCCTCACGCAAGCTGCGACACTACTTCCAGGGCCACCCCATCAAGGTCGTCTTAGCCTACCCACTAGAAAGGATACTTAGGAGCCCTAACTTAGCCGGAAGGGTCGCAGAGTGGAACATCGAGTTGCAAGTGTTCCATTTGGAGTTCAGCACTATCAGGGTCATCAAGGGGGGCGCACTCACTGACTTTGTGGCAGAATGGACGGATGCCCGACACTTGAGGAAGGAGAAGACCGGTCCACCTCCCCAGGAAGTGAGGCTCCTGATGGTTGGGTCATGTATTTCGATGGCGCCTTCGCACACCAGGGCGCAGGGGCTGGAGCAGTGCTCATCTCGCCCACCTAGGACAAGCTCTACTACGCCGTGCAACTCTGCTTTCAGCATGGCGAGAAGGTCTCCAACAACATCGCAGAATACGAAGGCCTCATAGCTGGCCTGAAGGCTGCAGTGGCCCTAGGGGTGAAGCGCCTCACCGTCAGAGGCGACTCACAACTCCTTGTCAACTTCTCCAACAAGGTGTATGAGCTGAAGGACGGGCATATGGAGGTCTACCTCACGGAGGTGCGCAAGATGGAGAAATAGTTCTCGGGCCTGGAGCTGCAGCACGTGCCCCAGGGCACCAACAAGGAAGCCGACGACATCGCCAGGAGAGCATCCAAGTGGCAACCGCAAGAGCCAGGCGTCTTTGAGGAGCGGCTCTTCAAGCCATCAGTTGCGCCACCTCTTTCAAGCACGACTCAGCCTCGGGAGGAGCTCCCCCAGCCTCCGGCCACAGGAGCCCTGACCTGTGGACCGACCTCCGGAGCTCGACTGCTCTTGGCGCTCGAGCCCCAGGAGGAATGCTGGACCAAGGAATTCAAGGAGTACTTAACGCATGAGACGTTGCCGGAGAAGGAAGAGGAGGCGGAGCGCGTGGCCCGGCAAGCCACGACATACTGTATCCAAGATGGTGAGTTATATAGGAAACGGCCGAACGATGTCACACTATGCTGCATATCCAGCAACCAAGGAAGGGAGTTGTTGATTGACATACACGGCGGGGACTGCGGACACCACTCGTTGTCACGGACCCTCGTCGGCAAGGTGTTCCGCAGTGGATTCTACTGGCCAACAGCACTCAATTATGCAGCTGAGCTGGTAAAGTCTTGCGAAGCTTGCCAATTCCACGCCAAGCAAATCCATCAGCCTGCTCAGTGCCTTCAGACTATCCCACTCACATGGCCGTTCGCGGTCTGGGGGCTGGATATCCTAGGCCCGTTCCCTCGGGCGCCAGGGGGCTACCGTTACCTCTACATCGCCATCGACAAGTTCACCAAGTGGGTGAAAGTGGAAGTCGTTCGTACCATCCCAGCCGGCACTGCTATCAAGTTCATCAAGGGCCTTGTGAGCCGCTTCAGGGTCCCCAACTGCATCATCACAGATAACGGTTCGCAGTTTATTAGCAACCTCTTCAAAACCTATTGTGCTAACCTTGGAACGCATATCTGCTATGCTTCGGTGGCCCACCCCAGGAGCAATGGTCGGGCCGAACATGCTAACACGAAGGTCCTGAGGGGCCTCAAGACCAGGACCTTTAAGAAGAAGCTGGAGGCCTGCGGCAGGGGCTGGCACGACGAGCTCCAGTCCGTACTATGGTCCATCCGAACCACCGCCACCAAGCCAACGGGAGAGACTCCATTCTTCCTCGTCTACGGAGCTGAAGCGGTCCTCCCTCATGAGGTCAAGCATCGCTCCGCACGGATCCTGGCGTTCGACGAAATGCAGCAGGACGCCACACGGGGGATGGACCTGTGTTGGGGGAGGAACGTCGCCGCGAAGCTGCGCTACGTGCGGCGAGGTACCAGCAAGCACTGCGGCGATACCACTACCGCAACATCCGCTCCAGGACACTCGAGACAGTGACCTAGTCCTGAGGCGGGTCCTCTCCAGGGAAGGGCTGCATAAGCTTTCACCAATGTGGGAGGGCCCGTTCAAGGTCGTCCACATCTCCAGGCCTGGCGTCGTGCGCCTGGAAACACAAGACGGAGTACCAGTCCAAAACGCCTGGAACATCCAGCACCTCCAGAAGTTTTACCCATGAAGTAAGGCCCAGAGCCTGTGAAGCAAGGCCTAGAGCCTATGAAGCAAGGCCCAGAGCCTGAGAAGAAAGGCCTAGAGCCTGTGAAGAAGGCCCGGTGCCTGTGAAGAATCACCGCCCGTGACACTCTCACGTAATAATGAGTTGGGGTTGTACACGCCCCGGAGTCTCAGGAGTGTCGGCCTAAGGCCCTGGGGCTCCCGCCCACGCCTAGTGGCAGCATTTAGCTCTGTGCTGGTGAGAAGACTTGAAGACTAGATTAGGTGTCGGACGCGGATTTTCATTTGCTTTCCGTATTTGGCTCCCTTTTTCTTTATCAAAATTTTCTTTTGGCATTCCTTGCTGATTTGTCCCCCTCACCTCTCGCTGCATTTTTCCGGCTTGGGTTAGCTCGTGCCTCTCCTAGTCCGTGCCCCTCGGGTACCGCGATACAAGGCGCTAGGTCAGGGCCAGGGTGAACGGCAAATCTTTTAATGCACTTCGTAACGAGCTTTTGCAGTTCCCGAGCAAATGCAGGCCACCAAGGCAAGATGGACACGAGGAAATGGGCGCCTCGCGAGGAAGAGGGCATCTCGGATATACCAGGTTAAATTATCTTTGCACGAAATAACGACACAACATGCACAGTGCCACAACCGAGGAACCATAGTTCGATACACGCCCCCTGGGCCCAAACTGGTTACATTCTTGATGCAGGAAAAAGAGTAAAACAAAAGCAGCATTGCAGCAATCTGTGGAGGCAGACCCCTAGCAGCACCCCGAGCCTAGTCGGATCCTTCTTCACGCTTCATGGAGGCGCGACGACGAAATGACCCACTGCTGCCTTCAAAGCGGGCGTGGCGGCTGGTCGTGGCCACTGCTGCTGAAGTTGTCGCCGGAGGAAGAGCCGCCGTAGCTGGACAAGACACAGCCGCCCCCGAGGGCAGGCTCGCCCTCATCCTCATCGTGACCGTCCCCAAGACCGAGCACCTCCTCACCATCGTTCGCCTCGGGGCAGCACCCGGCGCGCCGACCATCTTCCCCAAACACCCTCATGTAGAGGGTTGATTCGCCGTCATACTTGAAGTGGAGGGCACACCGCCGGCCCAAGCCGCGCCCGCGGACGAACGTCTGCCAACCGCGGGCCAGGGCTATGTTGCCCGCGGCGGAAGTCGCGACTGCAACCCAAGAGGCCTTGTTGCAGCAACCATCCGCCTGTAGCCAGAGTCTGCCTAGACCAAAGGCCGGCAGCTCGCCGGTGAAGAAGCACGGAAGATAGAGCCAGTTGTCGGCCGGATTCTCCGACCAGACGACAAACTCCGGCGACACTTCCATTGTGTGGAAGCGTGGACGGGGGGCGCCACCAAAGCACGCCTCCCCTCGTCAACTAGATCACCATGGCTGGGACGACCCCCTCCGCGGCGGAGAACTTCCTTCGTGGCGCCATTGGTGGCACAGCGGGCAATGGAGCGAGGAAGAAGAAGCAAGCGAGCAAGGAAGAGATGGGCAACGAGGGCTCAACCCCCCCTCCCCATTTATAGCAAGAGAAGGCCAACCGGCACCTCTCACGATCGCAGGTAATGATGGTTTTCCTTGCATGTCGCACGGACTTGTCAAGTCGTGCAGTTGCCGGGGCAGCGTGGGGAAGCGGAGATGCCCACGTCCAATCAACCGCCACGCGTCAACCGAGACCGCAGGCTTTTGGGGCCTGCGGTGCTTCGTACTTGGCCCTTGGCTTCGCCGTGAAGCCAAGCCCGAGCGCACCTTGGGTCCGGGGGCTACTGTCGGCGTTCTAGGAACGGGGTTCCCCAGACTTGCCTGCCCGCGGCCCGCTGTGTAGCTAAGCCAGCAGGTCGTATGGCCCATCTTCATCAACAAGGCATCCAAGACCCTCGCGAGGGGCCAAGCCTCGCGAGGCGGACGACGCAAGACCTCCTCTAGAGTGGCCTAGTCCGGCAGGCTCACGAGGAGCGAAGATATCAAGGCGAGGTGAACCTCCCGAGGCTCTCGTGACGTGAGCCATGACGATCGACACCAGGCGGGCCCCAGGCGGGCCCCAGCGCGCGTGATACGTCTCCAACGTATCTATAATTTTTGAGTGCTCCATGCTATATTATCTACTGTTTTGGACATTATTGGGCTTTATTATCCACTTTTATATTATTTTTGGGACTAACCTATTAACCGGAGGACCAGCCCAGAATTGCTGTTTTTTGCCTGTTTTAGGGTTTTGAAGAAAAGGAATATCAAACGGAGTCCAAACGGAATGAAACCTTCGGGAACGTGATTTTCTCAACGAACAAGACCCAGGAGACTTGGACCCTACGTCAAGACACAAAAGAGGAGGCCACGAGGTAGGGGGCGTGCCTACCCCCCTGGCGCGCCCTCCACCCTCGTGGGCCCCCTGTTGCTCCACCGACGTACTCCTTCCTCCTATATATACCTACGTACCCCCAAACGATCAGATACGGAGCCAAAAACCTAATTCCACCGCCGCAACTTTCTGTATCCACGAGATCCCATCTTGGGGCCTGTTCCGGAGCTCCGCCGGAGGGGGCATCGATCATGGAGGGCTTCTACATCAACACCATAGCCCCTCCGATGAAGTGTGAGTAGTTTACCTCAGACCTACGGGTCCATAGTTATTAGCTAGATGGATTCTTCTCTCTTTTTGGATCTCAATACAATGTTCTCCCCCTCTCTTGTGGAGATCTATTCGATGTAATCTTCTTTTTGCGGTGTGTTTGTTGAGATCGATGAATTGTGGGTTTATGATCAAGATTATCTATGAACAATATTTGAATCTTCTCTGAATTCTTTTATGTATGATTGGTTATCTTTGCAAGTCTCTTTGAATTATCAGTTTGGTTCGGACTACTAGAATGATCTTTCTTGCAATGGGAGAAGTGCTTAGCTTTGGGTTCAATCTTGCGGTGTCCTTTCTCGGTGACTATAGGGGCAGCAAGGCACGTATTGTATTGTTGCCATCGAGGATAACAAGATGGGGTTTTCCTCATATTGCATGAGTTTATCCCTCTACATCATGTCATCTTGCTTAAGGCGTTACTCTGTTTTTAACTTAATACTCTAGATGCATGTTGGATAGCGGTCGATGAGTGGAGTAATAGTAGTAGATGCAGGCAGGAGTCGGTTTACTTGTCTCGGACGTGATGCCTATATACATGATCATAACTAGACATTCTCATAACTATGCTCAATTCTATCAATTGCTCAATAGTAATTTGTTCACCCACCGTAGAATACTTATGCTCTCGAGAGAAGCCACTAGTGAAACCTATGGCCCCCGGGTATATCTTTATCATATTAATCTCCTACTACTTAGTTATTTCCTTTGCTTTTTTACTTTGCCTTTATTTTACTTTGCATCTTTATCACAAAACTACCAAAAATATTATATTATCATATCTATCATATCTCACTCTCGTAAGTGGCCGTGTAGGGATTGACAACCCCTATTCGTGTTGGTTGTGAGGATTTATTTGTTTTGTGTAGGTACGAGGGACTCGCGCGTAGCCTCCTACTGGATTGATACCTTGGTTCTCAAAAACTGAGGGAAATACTTACGCTACTTTGCTGCATCATCCCTTCCTCTTCGGGGAAAACCAACGCAGTGCTCAAGAGGTAGAAAGAAGGATTTCTGGCGTCGTTGCCGGGGAGGTCTATGCAAAAGTCAACATACCAAGTACCCATCACATACCCTTATCTCCCGCATTACATTTTTTGCCATTTGCATCTCGTTTTCCTCTCCCCCACTTCACCCTTGCCGTTTTATTCGCCCTCTCTCTCTATCCTCCATCTCTTTCTCTATTTGCCTCTTTTTGCCCGCTTGTTTTTTGTTTGCTTGTGTGTTAGTTTGCTTGCTTGTCACAATGGCTCAACATAATACTAAATTATGTGACTTCACCAATACCAATAACAATGATTTTATTAGCACTCCGATTTCTCCTCTTACCGATGCTGAATCTTGTGAAATTAATACTGCTTTGCTGAATCTTGTCATGAAAGATCCGTTTTCCGGCCTTCCTAGTGAAGATGTCGCTACCCATCTAAATAGCTTCGTTGATTTGTGTGATATGCAAAAGAAGAAAGATGTGGATAATGATATTATTAAATTGAAGCTATTTCCTTTTTCACTTAGAGATCGTGCTAAAGCTTGGTTTTCGTCTTTGCCTAAAAATAGTATTGATTCATGGAATAAGTGCAAAGATGCTTTTATCTCTAAGTATTTTCCTCCCGCTAAGATCATCTCTCTTAGAAACGATATTATGAATTTTAAGCAACTTGATCATGAACATGTTGCACAAGCTTGGGAGAGAATGAAACTAATGATACGTAATTGCCCTACTCATGGTTTAAATTTGTGGATGATTATACAATTTTTTTATGCTGGATTAAATTTTGCTTCTAGAAATCTTTTAGATTCGGCCGCGGGAGGAACTTTTATGGAAATCACTTTAGGAGAAGCTACTAAAATCCTAGATGATATTATGGTTAATTATTCTCAATGGCATACTGAAAGATCTACTAATAAAAAGGTGCATGCGATAGAAGAAATTAATGTTTTGAGTAGAAAGATGGATGAACTTATGAAATTATTTGGTAATAAGAGTGTTTCTTCTTATCCTAATGATATGCCCTTGTCTACTTTGATTGATAATAATAATGAATCTATGGATGTGAATTTTTTTGGTAGGAACAATTTTGGTAACAACGCGTATAGAGGAAATTTCAATCCTAGGCCTTATCCTAGTAATCCCTCTAATAAGTATGGTAGTTCCTACAACAATTCTTATGGAAATTATAATAAGATGCCCTCTGATTTTGAATCTAATATTAAAGAATTTATTACTTCGCAAAATAATTTTAATGCTTTGATTAAAGAAAAATTTCTTAAGATTGATGAGTTGGCTAGGAACGTTGATAGAATTTGTCTTGATGTTGATTCTTTGAAACTTAGATCTATTCCACCTAAGCATGATATCAATGAGTCTCTCAAAGCCATGAGAATTTCCATTGATGAGTGCAAAGAAAGAACCGCTAGGATGCGTGCTAAGAAAGATGCCTTTATAAGAGCGTGTTCTTCTAGTTCCTATAAAAATAATGATGAAGATCTAAAAGTTATTGATGTGTCCCCTATTAAATCTTTGTTTTGCAATATGAGTCTTGATAATTATGGGACTTGATGAGGACATCAATACCATTGTTACACCCACAGCCCCTGCTGCTATACATACTAGACCGATTACTAGAGCTCGTGCACGCCAATTGAATTATCAGGTACTTTTGTTTCTTGGTAATGATTCTAACGTTCATGAGAATATGATGCTTCCTAAATTGAATAAATTTGTTTTGCTTACAAATGAAGGGCCTAGCTTGGACAAGAAAGATGAACATTGGAGCAAGTTCAAGCATGGAGATGATGGCATGCGCAAGGGGAACAAGAACGGAGTTACAAGTGATGATTTCAGGACTTTGAAGCCACCATAATGAGTGCATGAAGCATGGGATGAAATATACAAGATTCCACTTCATAAATTTCGTCCAGAGGCTATTTTAGGTGTTGCATCACCTTATTATTGGGCCAGGTCCATGTATTTTCGAAGTACTTAAGTATAGGCTGTTTTTAGAGTCCGTATGTGTGGGGAAACAAGACTTAGGGTTGGTTTCGGACCCCTCCACCAAGGGCCACGAAATTCCCCCTCTCTCCTCCATATATACAGCCCTTAGGGCATCGTTTAGACTTTGGGTTTTGTTTAGATTAAAAGTTTGCCATAGCTGCAACTTCGCGTACTTCGTTTGTGTTCAACGACCAGACCAAGGTGTCACAGAACCCCACCTTGATCAATAAAGCTTTCATCTTATATTCGCAATATCCATATTGCAATCTCAGTTTCTTGATTGTTCTTTGTTTGCTTGCAGGAAACAGACCCTCGTGATCAGGTTGATCGTGCTCCGGCATGGTCAATAACCCTCGGAAGTTGGTTTAGCGGTTGCTAAGGCGCGACGTCTCGCACGTTCGTAGTCGGATCGTCAAGGTCGACTCCCACAGAAAATGATAGCCACCATCTCATCGAAACATTGGGACACCTTTGCCTCTATCAAGTGGTATCAGATTTCCAGGTTGCTCGGTGAGATTTTACAGTTTTTCGTAGATTAGATCGAGTTTGTTCTTCATACCTATAGTCCACGAAAAAGCCACAAAAAAATTAGGGTTAGTTCATCATATCCGAACC
Organism: Triticum dicoccoides; assembly: GCF_002162155.2. Lineage (NCBI taxonomy): Eukaryota > Viridiplantae > Streptophyta > Magnoliopsida > Poales > Poaceae > Triticum > Triticum dicoccoides. The sequence continues at coordinate 453,044,774 of NC_041382.1, read as the reverse complement.
AATCTGAGCCTTTGCATAATCTTTTTAGGGTTTTTGCTTTGTTGAATTTACGGTTGCATCGTCGTGTCAAGTTGCTGGTCTTAGAGTCTAGTCTTTTAGAGTTTCGAGTTCTGGTCATAAGTTGTCACGCCGCCGCTGCACCATCATCATCGCCTTGCCATCTACCACCATTGCTTATCCGCCACCGCTCTGAATCCGTATCCATATACCACCACCAATCTGTATCCATATACCACCACCAATCTGTATCCATATACCACAACCGCTACCATATACCACCACCGCTGCCATATACCACAACCATATATCCACCACCAGTCCGAGTTCTTCTCATATTAGGTTTGTTTTTTAGATCAATCTAAATTCCGATTCGTGTTTCCTTGCCTGCATAGGTCTCGGGAAAAAAAGAGTCTGGAGACCCCCGGGCAGTTTTTAGGCCAAAATTTCGGCGACCAAAAATATTTTTCCCTATCCTATTTTTAGGCTTTTCTGAGTCTTTTGAGCCACGTGCCATCATAGTGATTTTTTGTCGCACTTATTCATCGTCGCTGCCCTGATTTTCGAAAAAAAGTCAAAAAAAAAATTCGTGCCCATCCTATCAGTTTGACGAGGGAAGAGTTTTGAGACACTCGCCATTATAGTGATTTTTCGCAAAAAAAAAGAGGAGCGCAAAAAAAGAGAGAAAAAAAGTTCCAGCGTGTGCTTTTCCCTTGTTTACGTGCAGCGCCGTGATTTTGTTAGTGTTCTAGGCTCGCGTCTCTAGCACGGTCTAGCCTACGACCAGCACAGTATAGTCGTTGAGCGTTTATTCAACTTTGCATCTCTGAATTGATTATTGCTGACCCCTTTTGCCACCATATTATAAGCCTTCCTAGCTCCACATATATCTACGTCGTGCGTTTGACTCTCCCTGGTAATCGCTCTATCCAAGCTTTGAGAGTTTTGACTATGACGGTTGCCGATCACCGCCTGCTGCTAGGTAAGAACTGGTAAGAATTTGAGATTTGCTTGACGGATTTGTGACACTCCACCACCGCCGTTTTCTAGTAGTCTGTAGGTTCATATTCTTGTGTGTTTCTATTGCTGCTAACCATGGCAGGATCACAACCCGACGCGATTGACTGGGAGAACATGACGAACAAAGAGTTACATGATAAGTTTCAGCAAATGATGAGTGGACAGGTGGAAGATGTGCTAAACAGATTTGAAGAGGCCATGGAGAAGATAGATGGCATGGAGAAGACGTTTGAAACAAAGCTCGATAACAAGTTTGCTGAATTGCTTTCGCGTTTTCCACCACCGGCTGCTCCTACCGCACCTCTGCACCAACAGCAACAACACCGACTACCTCCACATCGGGAGACAGCCCTCCGCCAAGCAAGCCGTGTCCCTCTTCAGCCTGGCCAAACTGTTGGTGCTGTTGTTGATACTTCTGTGGCTCCTGCTGCTGATGTGGAGGAGGATGACTATGTGGGAGATTACGAGGATGAGGTTGATCAAAATCAGAACTACGTGCAACCACCAGCACCACAACCACCAGGTCGTCCACATGCAAATAATGGCAATGTTAGGGCTCCCCCTCAGGTACGAGATCATGACCATCTCCCTAAACTGAAATTGAATATTCCACCATTTGAGGGTAGATATGTTCCTGATATATATCTTACTTGGGAGTTAGAAACTGAACAACGATTTACATGTTTACAATATCCTGAGGAGAGACGTGTTACTGCTGCTGTTTGTGCTTTCACTAGCTTTGCATGTGTTTGGTGGTCTGAACATTGTAGATTATATCCTATTCCAGCTACTTGGGCTGCTTTGAAAACTGCTATGCGTACTCATTGGGTTCCACCATATTATCAACGTGAAATACTTCAAAAATTGCAGCGATTAAGACAAGGAAAATTTTTTGTAGAAGAATATTATCAGGAATTGCAAACTGGCATGATTAGATGTGGTATTGTTGAGGAGAATGAAGCTATGCTTGCACGTTTGATGGGTGGATTAAATAGAGAGATTCGGACCATTCTAGAGTATAAGGAGTATACTAATATCACTCATTTATTCCATCTTGCTTGTAAAGCTGAACGTGAAGTGCAAGATTGACAGGCATTGGCGTGGACTAACTTTTCTGCAGGTCGACCTTCATCATGGACACCACGTGCATCATCTACTTCCACATGTTCTGCTACACCGGCACCTCCGTCGGCTGCCACCTTCAACCGTGATACAATAAAGCAGGCACAATCACCACTATCTACCAAGAGCACACCTTCTGGGCCTGCAAAGAGCTCTTCTTCATCCATGGCATCAACAGGGCAAACACATGATATTATTTGTCGACGTTGCAAGGGTGGAGGTCATTATGCGAGAGAATGTCCATCTAAGCGTGTGATGATTGTTACTGAGGATGGTGGGTATGAGTCCGCTAGTGACTATGATGAGGAGACTTTGGCTCTTATTACACGTGACGAACACGGTGGAGACGATTCTGATCATGAGACGCAATACATGGCTCCTGAAGATGCTGACAGGTATGAATGTTTAGTTGCTCAACGTGTTTTGAGTGTGCAGGTTACACAAGCTAAGCAAAATCAGAGGCATAATTTGTTCCATACAAAGGGAGTTGTGAAGGAACGTTCTGTTCGCGTGATCATAGATGGAGGGAGTTGCAATAACTTGGCTAGCATGGAGATGGTGGAGAAGCTATCTCTCACCATAAGACCACATCCACATCCTTACTACATCCAATGGTTCAACAACAGCGGCAAGGTTAAGGTAACACGTACTGTTCGTGTGCATTTTAGTATCTCTACATATGCTGATTATGTTGATTATGATGTGGTACCTATGCAAGCATGTTCCTTATTACTTGGTCGACCATGGCAATTTGATAAAAAATTTGTACACCATGGTAGAAACAATCAGTATACTCTTGTTCATATGGATAAAAATATTACTTTGCTTCCTATGACTCCTGATTCCATTTTAAAAGATGATATTAATAGAGCTAATAAAGCAAAACAGGAGAAAAATAAGAGTGAAAATCAGATTGTGGCAAAAGAATTTGAGCAACAAATGCAGCCTAATAATAAACAATCTAGTGTTGCTTCTGAAATTAAATTGAAAAGTGCATGTTTACTTGCCACCAAATCTGATATTGATGATCTAGATTTTAGCAAATCTGTTTGCTATGCTTTTGTGTGCAAAGAGGCATTATTTTCATTTGAGGACGTGCCTTCCTCTTTGCCTCCTGCTGTCACTAACATTTTGTAGGAGTTCGCTGACGTCTTTCCACAAGACGTGCCACCGGGATTACCACCTATTCGAGGGATTGAGCATCAAATTGACTTAATTCCCGGTGCATCATTACCCAACCGTGCACCATACCGTACCAATCCAGAGGAGACGAAGGAGATTATGCGTCAAGTACAAGAACTGCTCGACAAAGGTTATATACGCGAATCCCTTAGTCCTTGTGCTGTTCCTATCATTTTAGTGCCGAAAAAGGATAGTACGTCGCGTATGTGCGTTGATTGTAGAGGCATTAATAATATTACTATTCGTTATCGTCATCCTATTCCTAGGCTAGATGATATGCTTGATGAATTGAGTGGCTCTACAATATTCTCCAAAGTTGATTTGCATAGTGGATACCATCAAATTCGTATGAAATTGGGAGATGAATGGAAAACAGCATTTAAAACTAAGTTTGGATTATATGAGTGGTTAGTCATGCCTTTTGGATTAACTAATGCACCTAGTACTTTCATGAGGTTAATGAACGAAGTTTTACGTGCTTTCATTGGACGATTTGTGGTAGTTTACTTTGATGACATATTGATTTATAGCAAATCTTTGGAGGAACATTTGGAACATTTACGTGCTGTTTTTATTTCTCTACATGATGCACATTTGTTTGGTAACCTTGGAAAGTGCACCTTTTGCACCGACCGAGTATCTTTTCTTGGCTATGTTGTTACTCCACAGGGAATTGAAGTTGATAAAGCCAAGATTGAAGCTATTGAGAGTTGGCCGCAGCCCAAAACGGTCACACAAGTGAGGAGCTTCCTTAGCCTCGCTGGTTTCTATAGGCGTTTTGTGAGAGATTTCAGCACCATTGCTGCACCTCTCAACGAGCTTACAAAGAAGGATGTGCCTTTTGTTTGGGGTACCGCACAGGAAGAAGCCTTCACGATATTGAAAGATAAGTTCACACATGCTCCTCTACTCCAACTTCCTAATTTCAATAAGACTTTTGAGCTTGAATGTGATGCTAGTGGAATTGGATTAGGAGGTGTGTTATTACAAGATGGCAAACCTGTTGCATACTTTTCTGAAAAATTGAGTGGGCCTAGTCTGAACTATTCTACTTATGATAAAGAATTGTATGCTCTTGTTCGAACCTTAGAAACATGGCAACATTATTTATGGCCCAAGGAATTTGTTATACATTCTGATCATGAATCTTTGAAACACATTAAAAGTCAAGCAAAACTGAACCGTAGACATGCTAAATGGGTTGAATTCATTGAGACTTTCCCTTATGTCATTAAACACAAGAAGGGTAAAGAAAATGTTATTGCTGATACATTGTCTCGTCGTTATACTATGCTTGCACAACTTGACTTTAAAATATTTGGTTTGGAGACCATCAAAGATCAATATGTTCATGATGTTGAATTTAAAGATGTATTGCAGAATTATAAGGAAGGGAGAACTTGGAACAAGTTCGTTCTTAACGATGGATTTGTGTTTCGTGCTAACAAGCTATGCATTCCAGGTAGCTCCGTTCATCTTTTGTTGTTGCAGGAGGCGCATGGAGGAGGATTAATGGGACACTTTGGCGTCAAGAAGACAAAGGATATACGTGCTACACATTTCTTTTGGCCAAAGATGAGACGGGATGTTGAGCGTTTTGTTGCTCGCTGCACTACATGTCAAAAAGCTAAGTCACGACTCAATCCTCATGGTTTATATATGCCTTTGCCTATACCTAGTGTTCCTTGGGAGGATATATCTATGGACTTTGTTTTAGGTTTACCTCGAACAAAGAAGGGGGGGGGGATAGCATATTTGTTGTCGTGGATAAGTTCTCGAAAATGGCACACTTTATACCATGTCATAAAAGCGATGATGCTGTTAATGTTGCTGATTTGTTCTTTCGTGAAATTATTCGCTTGCATAGTGTGCCAAATACTATAGTTTCAGATCGTGATACTAAATTTCTTAGCCACTTTTGGAGATGTTTATGGGCTAAGTTGGGGACTAAGCTGCTTTTTAGTACTACTTGTCACCCCCAAACTGATGGACAAACTGAAGTAGTCAATAGAACATTGTCTACTATGCTTAGGGCTGTTCTGAAGAATAACAAGAAAATGTGGGAAGAATGCTTGCCTCATATTGAATTTGCTTATAATCGTTCGTTGCATTCTACTACTAAGATGTGCCCTTTTAAAATTGTGTATGGTTTCCTACCTCGTGCACCTATTGATTTGTTGCCTCTTCCATCTTCGGAGAAGGTTAATTTTGATGCTAAAGAACGTGTTGAATTGATTTTAAAAATGCATGAGTTAACTAAGGAAAACATTGAGTGTATGAATGCTAAATATAAACTTGCTGGAGATAAGGGTAGAAAAAATATTGTGTTTGCACCTGGAGATCTTGTTTGGTTACATTTGCGTAAGGATAGATTTCCTAATTTGCGCAAATCAAAGCTAATGCCACGTGCTGATGGTCCTTTAAGGTGTTAGAGAAAATAAATGATAATGCATATAAACTTGAGCTGCCTGCAGAATTTGGGGTTAGTCCCACTTTTAACATTGCAGATTTGAAGCCTTATTTGGGTGAGGACGATGAACTTTCGTCGAGGACGACTTCATTTCAAGAAGGGGAGGATGATGAGGACATTAATACCATTGTTACACCCACAGCCCCTGCTGCTATACATACTAGACCGATTACTAGAGCTGGCGCACGCCAATTGAATTATCAGGTACTTTCGTTTCTTGGTAACGATTCTAATGTTCATGAGAATATGATGCTGCCTAAATTGGATACATTTGTTTTGCTTACAAATGAATGGCCTAGCTTGGACAAGAAAGATGAACCTTGGAGCAAGTTCAAGCATGGAGATGATGGCATGCGCAAGGGGAACAAGAACGGAGTTACAAGTGATGATTCCAGGACTTCGAAGCCACCATAATGAGTGCATGAAGCATGGGACGAAATATACAAGATGCCACTTCATAAATTTCGTCCAGAGGCTATTTTAGGTGCTGCGTCACCTTATTATTGGGCCAGGCCCATGTATTTTCGAAGTACTTAAGTATAGGCTGTTTTTAGAGTCCGTATGTGTGGGGAAACAAGAGTTAGGGTTGGTTTCGGACCCCTCCACCAAGGGCCACGAAATTCCCCTCTCTCCTCCATATATACAGCCCTGAGGGCATCGTTTAGACTTTGAGTTTTGTTTAGATTAAAAGTTCGCCATAGCTGCAACTTCGCGTACTTCATTTGTGTTCAACGACCAGACCAAGGCGTCACAGAACCCCACCTTGATCAATAAAGCTTTCATCTTATATTCGCAATATCCATATTGAAATCTTAGTTTCTTGCTTGTTCTTCGTTTGCTTGCAGGAAACAGACCCTCGTGGTCAGGTTGATCGTGCTCCGGCGTGGTCAATAACCCTCGGAAGTTGGTTTAGTGATTGCTAAGGCGCGACGTCTCGCACGTTCGTAGTCGGATCGTCAAGGTTGACTCCCACAGAAAATGATAGCCACCATATCATCGAAACATCGGGACACCTTTGCCTCTATCAGGACTGAATATGATCTACCTTTACCTAGAAGGCGTTCCAAGAATATGGAATTTTTTGATCTTGATGCTAAAATTGATAAAAGTGGGATTGAAGAAATTAAAACCCTAGATGTTGCTAAACCCACTATTATGAATTTTAAGGAATTTAACTATGAAAATTGGTCTTTGATTAATTGTATTTCCTTGTTGCAATCCGTGCTAAATTCTCCTCATGCTTACAGTCAAAATAAAGCGTTTACTAAACATATCGTTGATGCCTTGATGCAATCTTATGAAGAAAAACTTGAATTGGAAGTTTCTATCCCTAGAAAACTTTATGATGAGTGGGAAACAACTATTAAAATTAAAATTAAAGATCATGAATGCTATGCTTTATGTGATTTGGGTGCTAGTGTTTCCACGATTCCAAAGACTCTGTGTGATTTGTTAGGTTTCCGTGATTTTGATGATTGCTCTTTAAACTTGCACCTTGCCGATTCCACTGTTAAGAAACCTATGGTAAGAATTAATGATGTTCTTATTGTTGCAAATAAGAATTATGTGCCCGTAGATTTTATTGTTCTTGATATAGATTACAATCCTTCATGTCCTATTATTCTTGGTAGACCTTTCCTTAGAACGATTGGTGCAATTATTGATATGAAGGAAGGAAATATTAGATTACAATTTCCATTAAGGAAAGGCATGGAACACTTTCCTAGAAAGAAAATTAAATTATCTTATGAATCTATTATGAGAGCCACTTATGGATTGCCTACCAAAGATGGCAATACCTAGATCTATCCTTGCTTGTTATGCCTAGCTAGGGGTGTTAAACGATAGCGCTTGTTGGGAGGCAACCCAATTTTTTTTATTCCTTACTTTTTACTCCTGTTTAGTAATAAATAATTTATCTAGCCTCTGTTTTGGTTGTGTTTTTTGTGTTTAATTAGTGTTTGTGCCAAGTAGAACCATTGGGAAGACTTGGGGAAAGTCTTGTTACACTTGCTGTAAAAAACAGAAACTTTAGCGCTCACGAGAACTACTGAAATTTATATTTGGAAAGCGCTATTTAGTTAATTCTTTTTGCAGATGATTAATAGATAAATTAATCATGTCCAGAAATTTATTTTAGAATTTTTGGGGTTCCAGATCTTATGCTAGCTACAGATTACTACAGAATGTTCTGTTTTTGACAGATTCTGTTTTTTGTATGTTGTTTGCTTATTTCGATGAATCTATGGCTAGTAAAATAGTTTATAAACCATAGAGAAGTTGTAATACAGTAGGTATAACACCAATATAAATAAATAATGAGTTCATTACAGTACCTTGAAGTGGTCTTTTGTTTTCTTTCGCTAACGGAGCTCACGAGATTTTCTACTTTAAATTTTGTGTTGTGAAGTTTTCAAGTTTTGGGTAAAGATTTAATGGATTATGGAACAAGAAGTGGCAAGAGCCTAAACTTGGGGATGCCCATGGCACCCCCAAAATAATCTAAGGACACCTAAAAGCCAAAGCTTGGGGATGCCCCGGAATGCATCCCCTCTTTCGTCTACTTCTATCGGTAACTTTACTTGGAGCTATATTTTTATTCGCCAGGTGATATGTGTTTCGCTTGGAGCGTCTTGTATGATTTGAGTCTTTACTTTTTAGTTTACCACAATCATCCTTGATGTACACACCTTTTGAGAGAGCCATACATGATTTGGAATTTGTTAGAATACTCTATGTGCTTCCCTTATATCTTTTGAGTTATGTAGTTTTGCTCTAGTACTTCACTTATATCTTTTAGAGCACGGTGGTGGATTTGTTTTATAGAAACTATTGATCTCTCATGCTTCACTTAGATTATTTTGAGAGTCTTAAATAGCATGGTAATTTGCTTAAAATCCTAATATACTTGGTATACAAGATTAATAATAATAAAAATCTTATGAGTGTGTTGAATACTATGAGAAGTTTGATACTTGATAATTGTTTTGAGATATGAAGATGACGATATTAAAGTTGTGCTAGTTGAGTAGTTGTGAATTTGAAGAATACTTGTGTTAAAGTTTGTGATTCTCATAGCATGCACGTATGGTGAACCGTTATGTGATGAAGTCGGAGCATGATTTATTTTTTGATTGTCTTCCTTATGGGTGGCGGTCGGGGACGAGCGATGGTCTTTTTCTACCAATCTACCCCCCTAGGAGCATGCACGTAATACTTTGCTTTGATAACTTGTAGATTTTTGCAATAAGTATATGAGTTCTTTATGACTAATGTTGAGTCCATGGATTATACGCACTCTCACCCTTCCATCATTGCTAGCCTCTCTAATATCGTGCACCTTTCGCCGGTATCATACACCCACCATATACCTTCCTCAAAACAGCCACCATACCTACCTATTATGGCATTTTCATAGCCATTCTGAGATATATTGCCATGCAACTTTCGATCGTTCCGTTTATTATGACACACTCCATCATTGTCATATTGCTTAGCATGATCATGTAGTCGACATCGTATTTGTGGCAAAGCCACCATTCATAATTATTTCATACATGTCACTCATGAGTCATTGCATATCCCGGTACACCGCCAGAGGCATTCATATAGAGTCATATTTTGTTCTAAGTATCGAGTTGTAATTGTTGAGTTGTAAGAAAAATAAAAGTGTGATGATCATCATTATTAGAGCATTGTCCCAGTGAGGAAAGGATGATGGAGACTATGATTCCCCCACAAGTCGGGATGAGACTCCGGACGAAAAATAAAAAAAATAGAAAGAAAAAGAGGCCATAAAAAAAGAAGAGAAAAGGCCCAAATAAAAAAAATGAGAGAAAAAGAGAGAAGGGGCAATGTTACTATCCTTTTACCACACTTGTGCTTCAAAGTAGCACCATGATATTCATGATAGAGAGTCTCCTATGTTATCACTTTCATATACTAGTGGGAAATTTTCATTATAGAACTTGGCTTGTATATTCCAATGATGGGCTTCCTCAAAATGCCCTGGGTCTTCATGAGCAAGCAAGTTGGATGCACACCCACTTAGTTTCTTTTTGAGCTTTCATATACTTATAGCTCTAGTGCATCTTTTGCATGGCAATCCCTACTGACTCACATTGATATCTATTGATGGGCATCTCCATAGCCCGTTGATACGCCTAGTTGATGTGAGACCATCTTCTCCCTTTTTGTCTTCTCCACAACCATCATTCTATTCCACCTATAAGTGCTATGTCCATGGCTCACGCTCATGTATTGCGTGAAGATTGAAAAAGTTAGAGAACACCAAAAGTATGAAACAATTGCTTGGCTTGTCATCGGGGTTGTGCATGATTTACATATTCTGTGTGGTGAAGATAGAGCATAGCCAGACTATATGATTTTGTAGGGATAACTTTCTTTAGCCATGTTATTTTGGTGCTAAGGAGGCCAGCGCATGCGAGGAGTACCGAGGTATCAGGCAAAGATTGCCATTTTGGTGCAACAAGACCATGACCAGAAGGATGGCAAGAGGGAGGTCATCGTGGAGCCCAAGACGGAGTCACCACCAGAGCTTTTCGCAGACGAAGACCACTTTTGTCAGGGTGGCTTGTACTAGTTGTCCCCCTTCAAATTAGCCCGCCGTTGTTGGCTCCCTTCCCGCTCAAGATTTGGAAAAGAGGACCAGGGCATATATAAGTAGAGCTAGCCACCAGAGAAGGATGGAGATCACTCTCAACCACACAAGTTAGCCAAGCACAAGAACACCTCAACCTCAGGAGGTTGTCCTTCCCCTTGTATTGTTCATCATCGGCCCAAGAAGAAATCCACCACCACCACACTGGAGTAGGGACAGGCTGGCAATGGGGATTACCCATGCGGGTATTGGACTCCCATCCTCGTCCCCGCAATAGCCTTCCTATGCCCGTCCCCATACCCATACCCATCCGCGGGGATCAAAACATTCCCATCCCCGTCCCCGTCATTTTTTATCCCCATGGGGAAACCCATGCACTCAATCAACAACAACCTTAGATAGCATTTCGGTAGAAAAAATAGCATTTTAGTACAATAAATAATATGTTGTCGCTAGGTTATGGTTTTCGTAGGGTTTTTGGCCAAAGGGGTGTGATGGGAAGAAATCTGGGTGGGTAAAGGAGGGAATTACATGGGGTCTACTATTTTCAGAGCTCACATGTAAGCTCTTCACGGATAAGAGGGGTAATGGGCACGGGTAATGCTATCCCATCCCCATCCCCGTCTTGTGCGCTGGGTAAGGTATTTAACCCACCAACTTCCCTGTGGGCATTAAAGCTGGCCCATCCCCGTCCCCTAATAGAGTAATTACCCACGGGGATGCGGGTAACGGTTAACCATTGCCAACTTGAAGTAGGGTATTACACCACAATGGTGACCCGAACCAGTATAAATCTTGTGTCTTTCTGTGTTGCGAGTTCATTGAGTTCGTCCGCGAGATCTTAGCGAGCTAGGGCGTAGATCGGTGGGAGGGAAAGATTTCGCGCGCACCCCAGTGTTTGAACCTTAAGGGTTTGCCGGAACCCCACATCCGACAGCGTGCACGCTCAATTCCTTTCGAGTTGCTTCCGCGAGACAATTGGTGGTCAGTGGTGCAACACCAATTTCCCGACCTCTTTGCGGAAATCTAGGTGTCCCCTCCGTGCGTCCGCCACATTAGGTGGCTGGGTATTGAGGTCCTCGCTTGGGCTTTGGACCGTCTGCAATAAACTTGTGATCCAGCGTGTTCCTCTTCGATGTGCCACTGACGCAATTTTAAAATGTGTGGCTATTTGCAGCTTTGGCGGCCGCTTAGCCGCCTGTCGTGGTTCTAAGCCTGACAGTAGAGTGGGGGGTAGGTATGGAGAGGAAAGATCCTAGCTATGGAGAGGTTGTAAGCACAAAGGATGTACGAGTTCAGGCCCTTCTCGGAAGAAGTAACAGCCCTACGTCTCGGAGCCCGGAGGCGGTCGAGTGGATTATGAGTGTATGAATTACAAGGTGCCGAACCCCTCTGCCTGTGGAGGGGGGTGGCTTATATAGAGTGCGCCAGAACCCCAGCCAGCCCACGTAGGAGAGGGTTTAAGGTGAGTTAAGTCTGGGGCGTTACTGGTAACGCCCCACATAAAGGCCTTTACTATCATAAAGTCTACTTGATTACAGGCCGTTGCAGAGCAGAGTGCCTCTTGACCTCCTGGTGGTCGAGTGAGTCTTCGTGGTCGAGTCCTTCAGGCCAGTCGAGTGAATCTTCATTGGTCGACTGGAAGGCGACCTCTTCTAAGGATGTCTTGGGGTAAGTTACTTGGATCAGGTCCATGACCCTACCCTAGGTACATAACCCCATCATTAGCCCCCGAATGGATTGAGGCTTCGAGTGAAGAAGGAGTTGATGTCGTTTCCGATTAACCTTTGCGCTCCGGTTGTGCGCTGTTCTGGACCAAAGAATCCCTTCGTCGACAGGAAACAACTTGCCTTCAGTCGACTTGATCCATTCTGTTTTTGCGTCGAGTGATCTTTCAGGCTTCGACGATCTCCGAGTGACGGATCGCCGGAAACACCGCGCCTGACAGACTGATTTGTTGCTCGCGGATTCCGCGGGATGCGAAATTTGGGGGCGCGCGTGAAGCGGGGCGGACCGCGGCGTTCGGATGGGACGGGGCATAGACGCCTCGATCTCCGCGCCGCCTTTTTCGCCACGTATCCCGTCTGCATAACTGTTCCAGATATGATTAGATCGACCGGGTCCACCTGTCATCCACTCGGAAGGGACCTTATAAATGTGCCCGGCGAGGATTTCTGTGCTGCGCCTTAGCATTCTCCCCCTCTCTCTGCTTCCTTCCTCCCTGCTCAGCGCGCTCGCTCTCGTCCCCGCACCACTTCCCTTCGCGCATCTCGTCGGCGACCATGGCCAAGGAGAAGACGGCGGCGCTGGAGCATGCAAAGAAGGCGTCGGCATCGGAGAAGGCGAAGGGGAGATCCACCAGCCGCGGAGGATCCTCGTCCAGATCCCGCCTGCCGAAAGGCTGGGTCCAAGGAGACTGGATCCAGTCGACCATCACTGAGAATGACATTCTCGACATGGCCAATGAGGGCTTGATCCCTCACGGAGCTGCGAGGCTTCCGGGGAAGGAGTGGCAGCCTCAGCCAGAAGAGGGTGAGTGTGTGCTTTTGGCCACCCATGTGGATCGCGGGTTTTCCTTGCCGCCGAGTGTTTTCTTTCGTGGCTTTTTGAACTTCTTCGGAGCGCAGCTCCACCACTTTACCCCAAACTCCATTGCCTATCTTGCCGCGTTCGTATCCATGTGTGAGGGTTTCTTGGGCTGTCGACCGCACTGGGGTTTGTTCAAACACATATTCACGTGTCGATCTCAGTCCGTGAAGAAGGCGAGCCCAGGTGATGAGAGAACCCGAGTCGTCCAAATGTGCGGAGGCTTGGGGATTCAAGTGAGGAATAAGAGCACCTTCCCGCCCATGACCTTTCCCGAGTCCGTCAGAGGCTGGCAGTCGACTTGGTTCTACTGCCAGGTCCAGTCGATGCCAGGGCAGTCGAGTGGACTCCCTCCGTTCACCATGGACCGAGTGAGCAAGCCTTCCCCTCTGAAGCTGATTCCGGAGGAGAAAGCTGACGTGAAGATGTTGATGGAGCGCGTGGTGCAGTTGGTTCGGGAGGGAGTGACGGGCATGGACCTCCTGGAGGTTTTCCTCAGGCGTCGCACCCAGCCTCTCCAGTTCCGGAGCCACTGCATGTGGTTGTACTGTGGGACCGAAGACGAGACTAGAGTCCATCCAGAAGCAGTCGACGATGTCACTCTGGAGAGATGGATGGTAGCCGTCACCGGAAACAAGGACAACCCACGCGGAGCCAGGAGAATTCCTCCACTCGACCACAACAGCGATCCAAATAAGGTACACTTGCCCTGCTCTCCACTGCATTCTTGTCGCATTCATCTCTGTCTACTCTGCCGACTGGTCGACTGATCATTGTCTTGATATCTGCTAGGCCCTCACCGAGCTGTACTCGATGCCCAATGGGGCACAAACTCCGACTGAGGAGGGTGAGGCGAGTGGGGGCGAGAGCCAGGACGAGGAGGAATGGGACTCGGACGTTGCAGGGGACGACGACGACGATGATGATGACGACGGCGACGATGATGACGCCGAAGATGAGGAGGAAGAGGAGGAGGTCGTGCCACCGCGCTCGGAAAGGCGGTCGAAGCTCGTCCACGACCCTTCGACTGAACGTGGCAAGGGGGTTGCGACGCAGTTGACCAAGCGCCCTAGGACCACTTCTCCAGCGCCGACTGAAAAGGCGCCGAAGCAGCCTAGGGGGGCTCCGCCAAAGCCGACCAAGCTCCTGCCGAAGATGAAGGTGTCCATCCCCACCATATCAGGGTAATTGTGTCGTTTGAGTCTTCTCATTTTGTGTGAACTTTATCTCTGGTCACGCTGAAGTTAGTCGACTGATCCTTTGGAGTTGCAGTGCTGCTACTTCTGAAACCTCAGCTCAGGCTGACGACCACGAGATGGAGGATGCAGCAACTTCGAACCCAGGTACTGTATTCTTAACACCGTTCTTAGTCGACTGACTCGCGATCTCTGATCCTGATTCTTCTCCGCAGCTCCACCCAACACTGTTATCAATCTCCCTGACGACGACGAGGATGAAGAACCACTGACGCGCAGGAGGAGTCGGAAAGCATCCGCCAGTAAGGTGCCTCAGGATGTGACGGCGCCTGAGATTCTGACTGTGGAGGGAGAGAACACCACTCGACACACGGTGTCCTTCGCAAATCCACTGACGAGTGCTCAGCAGCCCTCCCTCTTCACGACGCACCACGTCCCTGAGGACCAAGCTGGCGCAGCGAAGGAAGCGATACGCCAGGCGGGACTCATGATGGAGCAGCTGAAGACCATCCGGGATGCGAGCCAGGCAGCTTATGACGCCAGTTCTGCCCTCCAAAGCAATGTCCAGGTCAGTCGACCACTGTTTGTTCTGTTGGATATGCTACCGAAAACTTTTCTTTTCCGGAATTTATAGTAGTCACCCAGTGGGTGTGTCGAATAAACTCCGTGTTAGCGGGGGCACGCTGAGTGCACCCGCTGGGTGTAGTCCCCAAGGCTAAGGTCGACTGCTGGCAGTCGGCCTTAGGCTTTATGATGTCAATCTTTCTGCCAGTCGACTGGTCGACTGGATTTCGTAAACCGGTGGGGGCACGCTGAGTGCACCCACTGGGTGTAGTCCCCAAGGCTAAGGTCGACTGCTGGCAGTCGGCCTTAGGCTTTATGATGTCAATTTTTCTGTCAGTCGACTGGTCGACTGGATTTCACAAACCGGTGGGGGCACGCTGAGTGCACCCACTGGGTGTAGTCCCCGAGACTGTGGTCGACTGCTTGCAGTTGATCACAGTCTTAGAGAATGCTCTTTTTTTTTCTTTTTTTTTTGAGGTCGACTGGTCGACTTTGTCCTCATCGGGATTAGTGGGGGCACGCTGAGTGCACCCACTGGGTGTAGTCCCCGAGACTACGGTCGAATACTTGTATTTGGCTGTAGTCTTAGAAACGTGTGTTTTTCCCTTTTTCACCCGGAAGTGAATTATATTTGACATTTAGTCGATTTGTTCTTCGCAGAACTCCTGTGATCTTGTGGCTCGCTACTCGGAGCTGGAACAAAAACATACTCAAGTCGAGCTGAGCTTGAAGCTGGTTCAGGAGAAGCTGACAAAGGCAAAGGAGGAGACTGAAGGTATGTTTGGTGAGACCCTGACGACTGCTTTTCCCCTTGCTTATTTCAAAATCTGATCTTGCTGTAACTTGCAGGTAAGGTAAGGGAGGCCCAGCAGAAGAAAGACCTTGAGCTAGCTGAGAAGATCAAGCTTGCTGACGAGAAGTTAGCTTCAGTCACCAAGCTCGAACAAGACAATACCAATCTGAAAGCTGCTCTTGGGATTGCCAACAAGGAGGTCAGTTGACTGAAAACTGATAAAGCTGCCCTGACCGACCAAGTCAACAAATTGACTGAGAAGAACACTGAACTGGAGGCCTTCCTGAGTGGCCTTGCCAAGAAGCTGTTTCTTATGCTTGAAGGTAAACCTCCATGTTTGGCAAATATTTCCAATTGTGGCTTTTTCCCTTGGACTATCCCCTTGACTTAGTGATCATTCTTGCAGAATTTTGTCAAAACTTTGAAGAAGAAACCAGCCGACTGGAGCCAAACCTCGACCCCGTCAATTCTCCGGTGAACGACGAAGTTGCCATGGATGTTTTCCGACTGGAGTCTCGTGTTGCAGCTGTCGTGGACTATCTCACAAGGCTGAAAGCCGCCACATCTCGCATCGACTCGATGCTCTGGCCTGAGGAGACACTTCAGAATGACCTTGAGTCGCTGATGGCCCGCTTAAACACAATCCCTGGTCGAGTGCAGGAGTGGAAGAAGTCCTCGGCTCGGTGTGGTGCAGATGTCGCTCTGTGTCTGGCCCGAGTCCACTGCAAAGATGCGCGAGAAGAGAAGCTGGCGGCCCTTCGGGTGGCCAATACCAAGAAGCACGACTTCAGATCCTTTATGGAAACTTTCCTTGCAGCTGCCACTCGGATCGCCGACGGAATTGACCTTGATGAATTCGTTGCACCTTCCAGCCCTCCACAGGAGGGGTAAAAAACTTCTTCTGGCTCGATACTTTTAAATTTGCCTCGGTATGCCGAGTGGAATTGTAACCGACAAACCTTAACGGGCTTGATGCCTGAGCACTTTCGGTTCCTTTAGATGCCGATTCAAACTTGAATTTGGTGCTTGAATACGATTGCCTTCGGCTCGAAATGTCTTTTGCAGGTTCAAAGCAAGGCGCCTTTATTGCAATCGACTTATCCTGCGGTCCACTTAGGCGAGCACTGGGCCGCGGCTAAACCTCCGAGTGGAAGTCAGGCTTACCACTCGGTAGGATTTTTATAACTTAGGCGAGCACATGGCTGCAGCTAAGCCCCCGAGTGAGAGGGTTGCTCTTCACTCGGTGGAATTTTTATAACTTAGGCGAGTGCTTGGACTGCAGCTAAGCCTCCGAGTGAGAGGGTTGCTCTTCACTCGGCAGGATTTTTACAACTTAGGCGAGTGCTTGGACTGCAGCTAAGCCCCCGAGTGAGAGGGTTGCTCTTCACTCGG
The DNA here is from genome assembly GCF_002162155.2 of Triticum dicoccoides. Lineage (NCBI taxonomy): Eukaryota > Viridiplantae > Streptophyta > Magnoliopsida > Poales > Poaceae > Triticum > Triticum dicoccoides. The sequence continues at coordinate 453,027,831 of NC_041382.1, read as the reverse complement.
TAGGATTTTTATAACTTAGGCGAGCACGAGGCTGCAGCTAAGCCTCCGAGTGAGAGGATTGCTCTTCACTCGGTAGGGTTTTTACAACTTAGGTGAGTGCTTGGACTGCAGCTAAGCCCCCGAGTGAGAGGGTTGCTCTTCACTCGGTAGGATTTTTATAACTTAGGCGAGCACGAGGCTGCAGCTAAGCCTCCGAGTGAGAGGATTGCTCTTCACTCGGTAGGATTTTTACAACTTAG
>NC_041382.1:453013518-453027582 GCF_002162155.2 Triticum dicoccoides | reverse complement strand
CTAAGCCTCCGAGTGAGAGGATTGCTCTTCACTCGGTAGGATTTTTATAACTTAGGCGAGCACGAGGCTGCAGCTAAGCCTCCGAGTGGAAGGCTGGCTTTTCACTCGGTAGGATTTTTATAACTTAGGCGAGCACGAAGCTGCAGCTAAGCCTCCGAGTGAGAGGATTGCTCTTCACTCGGTAAGGTTTTTACAACTTAGGCGAGTGCTTGGACTGCAGCTAAGCCCCCGAGTGAGAGGGTTGCTCTTCACACGGTAGGATTTTTATAACTTAGGCGAGCACGAGGCTGCAGCTAAGCCTCCGAGTGAGAGGATTGCTCTTCACTCGGTAGGATTTTTATAACTTAGGCGAGTCCTTGGACTGCAGCTAAGCCTCCGAGTGGAAGGCTGGCTTACCACTCGGTAGGATTTTGATAACTTAGGCGAAACGGATTCGCAGCTAAGCCTCCGAGTGGGAGTCTGGCTCACCACTCGGTAGGATTTTTACAAACTTAGGCGAAACGGATTTGCAGCTAAGTCACCCACTGAGGGGAATTTCATTGGACAAAAAATAAAGAGTGACAGATATTATGGAGGAACTATGACACTATTATTTTGAGGTCCATGAACTACAAAAGTACTTTATTGCAACTCATCCGAATGATAAAACTTAAGTGTAGAATGGGCGGAGTAGCTCCGCGTTCCAAGCTCGGGGCTCGTCGAAATTATGCTCGACATTGTAAAGACGGTACGCCCCATTGTGGATGACCTTGGTGACTATGAAGGGGCCTTCCCAAGAAGGAGCAAGCTTGTGTGGTTTGTGCTGATCCACTCGGAGAACCAAATCTCCTTCCTGGAAGGCTCGACCTCTCACATTTCGGGCGTGGAAACGGCGCAGATCTTGTTGGTAGATGGTCGACCGGATCAGAGCCATCTCCCTTTCTTCCTCTAAAAGGTTGACTGCGTCCTGCCGCGCTTGTTCAGCTTCTGCTTCGTTGTAGATTTCGACTCGGGGAGCATTATGCAGAAGATCACTTGGTAAGACCACTTCGGCTCCGTAGACCAAGAAGAATGGAGTTCTTCCGGTCGACCGATTAGGTGTAGTCCGCAGTCCCCAGAGTACAGAGGGAAGTTCATCGACCCAAGCTCCAGCCGCGTGTTTGAGATCACGCATCAGTCGAGGCTTCAATCCCTTAAGAATCAGTCCATTAGCTCGTTCTGCTTGTCCATTCGACTGCGGATGGGCGACTGAAGCATAGTCGACCCGTGTGCCCTGGGAGTTGCAGAAAGCTGTGAATTCCTCTGAGTCAAAGTTCGACCCATTATCCGTAATGATGTTGTGTGGGACTCCATATCTGAATATTAGTTCCCTGATGAAGCTAACAGCAGTACCGGTGTCAAGGCTCTTGATTGGTTTAGCCTCGATCCATTTGGTGAACTTGTCGACTGCCACCAGTACATGCGTGAAACCGCTTCGTCCTGTTCTCAAAGGACCGACCATGTCCAGCCCCCAAACTGCAAAAGGCCAGACAAGTGGGATGGTCTTCAAAGCTGACGCAGGCTTGTGCGACATATTCGAGTAGAACTGACATCCCTCGCACTTATCCACTATCTCTTTTGCCATCTCATTCGCCTTGGGCCAGTAAAATCCGGCTCGGTATGCTTTGGCCACGATGGTCCGAGAAGACGCATGATGACCGCAAGTCCCCGAGTGAATATCATTGAGGATGAGTCGACCTTCTTCTGGTGTTATGCACTTCTGACCAACTCCAGTCGCGCTTTCTCTGTATAATTGTCCTTTGATTACGGTAAAGGCCTTAGATCGACGGACGATCTGTCGAGCCTCTTCCTCATCCTCCGGAAGCTCTTTCCTCAAGATATATGCGACATACGGAATCGTCCAGTCGGGAATGACCATCAAAACCTCCATGATCAAGTCGACCACCGCTGGGATTTCAACTTCAGTCGGATCTGTGGCGCTCTTGGGCTGCGGAGTTTCTTCGGTGAAAGGATCTTCTTTGACTGACGGAGTGTGTATATGCTCCAAGAACACACCACTCGGAATGGCTTCTCTCTTGGAACCTATCTTTGCTAGATCATCAGCCGCTTGATTTTTCAGTCGGGGTATATGATGGAGCTCCAACCCCTCGAACTTCTTTTCCAGCTTCCTCACTGCACTGCAGTATCCAGTCATGGCTGGGCTTCTCACGTCCCACTCTTTCATCACCTGGTTGACCACTAAATCCGAGTCGCCATAAACCATTAGGCGACGGACGCCGAGTGAAATGGCCATGCGCAACCCATATAGGAGGGCCTCATATTCTGCCTCATTGTTGGAGGAATCAAAGTGAATCTGGAGCACATATCTGAGCTTATCTCCTCTGGGGGAAACCAGGACAACCCCAGCACCGGAACCATTCAACATCTTAGAGCCATCAAAAAACATGGTCCAATGTTCCGAGTGAACTTCAGTCGGCTGCTGTTGTTCAATCCACTCGGCGAGGAAATCTGCTATCGCCTGGGACTTAATGGCTTTCTTTGCCTCAAACTTGATATCAAGGGGAAGAAGTTCAATCGCCCATTTGGCCACTCGACCAGTTGCATCTCTGTTGTGCAAAATCTCTGATAGTGGAGCGTCGCTGACGACTGTAATGGAATGGTCAGAGAAATAATGAGCAACCTTCTTTGCGGTCATGTATATTCCATACACAAGCTTCTGATAATGAGGATATCTTTGCTTGGATGGAGTCAAGACTTCAGACAAATAATACACTGGGCGCTGAACTTTGAGAGCTTTTCCTTCTTCTTCCCGCTCGACCGTTAGCACAGTACTGACGACTTGTCCTGTGGCTGCGATGTAGAGAAACAGAGGCTCTTTGCTGATTGGAGCAGCAAGCACCGGCTGGGTGGAGAGCAGAGCTTTTAGCTCGGCAAACGCTGCATCAGCTTCTGGAGTCCACTCGAACTTGTCAGCCTTCTTCATCAGTCGGTAAAGAGGCAGTGCCTTTTCACCGAGTCGTGAGATGAATCGACTTAATGCGGCCAAGCATCCAGTAAGCTTCTGGACATCGTGCACTCGCACAGGGCGTTTCATTTGGAGAATAATGCCAATCTTCTCTGGGTTAGCGTCGATTCCTCGTTCGGAAACGAGAAAACCGAGTAACTTGCCACCAGGAACTCCAAATGTGCACTTTGATGGATTGAGCTTGATATCATACCTTCTGAGGTTGGCAAATGTTTCGGCAAGGTCAGCGAGCAGGTCGGAACCTTTTCGTGACTTGACAACAATATCATCCATATAAGCTTCCACATTCCGACTGATTTGAGTGAGCAGACACTTCTGAATCATTCGCATAAATGTGGCTCCGGCATTCTTGAGGCCGAATGGCATGGTGATATAGCAGAAGCACCCGAATGGAGTGATGAAAGCTGTTTTTACCTCATCGGGCCCGTACAGACGGATCTGGTGGTACCCGGAGTAAGCATCTAAAAAAGACAACCTCTCGCATCCCGCGGTCGAGTCAACAATTTGATCTATGCGAGGGAGAGGAAAGTGATCTTTCGGGCAGGCCCGGTTGATGTGCTTGAAATCAATGCACATTCGGAGCGACTTGTCCTTCTTAGGAACCATGACGACATTAGCGAGCCACTCGGAGTGGTATATCTCTCGGATAAATCCTGCCGCCAACAGTCGAGCCACTTCTTCACCGATGGCTTTTCTCTTCTGGACGGCGGACCGCCGAAGATGCTCTTTGACTGGTTTTGCAGACGAGTCGACTCTTAGGCGATGCTCAGCCAGTCCCCTGGGAACACCTGGCATGTCAGCGGGCTTCCATGCAAAAATGTCCCAGTTCTCACGGAGGAACTGGATGAGCGCTTCTTCCTATTTTGGGTCGAGTGTTGTAGAGATGCGGGTCGGAGCTGCTTCGGGGTCGGTCGGGTGAATGTGAACAGGCTTCGTCTCACCGGACGACTGGAATGCAGACTCTGTGGCGGGCTTCTTGGATCGCAGCAAGCCACTCGGATCTGTGTTTTGCTTGTATTCTTCGAACTCGACCGCTGTCACTTGGGAATCGGCAATCTTGGAGCCCTTCTGAAAACACTCCTCTGCCTTTTTCCTATCACCGGTGACAGTGATCACACCTTTGGGACCGGGCATCTTCAATTTGAGGTACACGTAACATGGTCGAGCCATGAACCGTGCATAGGCTGGTCTCCCCAAAATGGCATGATATGCACTTTGAAAATCCACGACCTCAAACGTCAACTTTTCTTTGCGAAAATGCTTCGAATCACCAAACACCACGTCCAAAGCTATCTGGCCGAGTGACTCGGCCTTCTTCCCTGGTATAACTCCATGGAAGCTCATGTTATTAGTGCTCAGTCGGGACATCGGAATGCCCATACCTTTCAACGTGTCAGCATACAACAAGTTCAGCCCACTTCCACCATCCATCAGCACCTTTGTCAGTCGAGTGCCTTCGACAACTGGATCGACCACCAGAGCTTGCCTCCCAGGGGTGGCAATATGAGTCGGGTGATCAGATTGGTCGAATGTGATGGGTGTTTGAGACCACTTCAGATAATTTGCCTTTGCTGGGGCAACCATGTTCACCTCTCGGTTAATCACTTTCAGTCGACTTCTGCTTTCCACATCTGCAAAGATCATCAGAGTGGAGTTGATATGCGGATATCCTCCCTCACTGTCCTCTTTGTCTTCGGCCTTGTCCGACTCCTTCTCCTTGTCCTTAGACTGTTTTCCCTGAAACTGTTGGATCAGGAGTCGACATTGGCGAGTGGTGTGCTTTGGGTAAATGATATTCCCCTCTTCGTCTTTCTTCGTGTGAATGTGACATGGCATATCCAACACGTTGTTCCCTTCTTTATCCTTCACCTTCTTGGGGCTCCAGGATCCTTTTGGTTTCCCCTTAAACTTTCCTTGAGTCACGGCCAAAGCCTCTCCAGGAGCTGCCGGTTCAGCCTTCCGCTTCTGTTTCCGACTGGTGTTTCCCTTTTCCGACTGACTCGGCTTGTGCTTGCCGCTTCGGAGTCGGTCTTCTTCTTCGCCATTGGCGTACTTGGTAGCAATCTCCATCATCCGACTCAAAGTCATGTCACCGGTTCGACCAAATTTCAAACTCAGTTCTCTGTTCTTGACGCCGTCTTTGAAGGCGCATACTGCCTGATGATCAGAGACATTTTCCACAGTGTGGTGCAAAGTGATCCACGTCTGAATATACTCTCTGAGAGTCTCATTAGCCTTCTGCACGCAGACTTGCAACTCTGTCAATCCAGCTGGTCGCTTGCAAGTCCCTTCAAACGTTCTGACGAACACTCGGGACAGATCTTCCCAAGTGTAAATGCTGCTAGGAGGTAATTGAGTCAACCATGCCCTGGCAGAACCTTCCAACATGAGGGGTAAATGCTTCATGGCCACCTCGTCGTTCCCACCACCAATCTGAACTGCCACTCGGTAGTCTTCAAGCCAAGTTTCAGGCTTAGACTCACCAGTGAACTTGCTGACTCCTGTTGCCAACCTGAAATTGGGGGGAATAACTGCGGCTCTGATAGCTCTGCTGAAACATTCAGGACCAGAAACATGCACTCGACTGCTTGTGGGTACATCTCTGTCGAGTGCGCCTCGATGGGCTCTGTTCCGGTCGACCAACCCTTGCACGATAATGGATCGCGCGTCGAAGCCTAGCTCTCTGGGGTCAACTGGAACCCTACGCCCTGTACTGTACTGACGCCTATCATCTGGCTGCCGAGGAGCGTAAGACCCACCCCTCGGAGGGGAATAGGGCACTCGACGCCTATCATCTCGGTCGAGTCTGTCGCCATATTGATCTCGCCGATTCTCACGCCCTTCGCGCCGCGGAGGCGATCTGGGGCTGTGAGCCGACTGAACCGTATTCACAGTGACGGATCGACTGTGAATTCTGTTGCGCGACTGAGACACGGCTGAATTCTGATCTCCCGCTGCCCGGAGCAGATCCCTGATCTGCAGCAAACCTCTGCCAGCTTCCGACTGCGAAGGTTGGATGGATTCTGCTATACGGGTCGCAGCTGCTAAATTCTGAATTGGGGTTCGATATACCTGAGTCGGCGGGAAGAGTTGACGTCGACTGGTGTCGGGAACTCGTTGCCGCGCGCGCTCGTCGAGTGCTCGCTGAAGGTTCTCCAGCCGAGTGCGCTCGGCCAAATTGGCCAGACGTGCCTCCTCCAAGGCACGAGCCTCGGGGGTTTCTCCTGCGATGGGAATACGTAGGGGATCCTCGTTCCTGCGGCGAAGCTCTTCTCTTTGCAGAGAGTCGAGTGGCTCGGGCTGGTACTCTTCGTAGCCTCGTGCAGGGTCGCCGCCGTCACCTGCTCCACCACCACGGGCGAAGCCAGGAGGGCTGTGGGGCCCGTCGACCATCAAGACTTCCGCCGCTGGATCACTGCTTCCACACTCGGATGCAGTCCCTACGGAGCCAGTCGACTGATCGAATAAGCCGTAGAGAGATTCGTTGGGCTCGATTGCCGCAACTTGGGTGGTGGCCGATTGGCGAGCCACCGCGTGACTCACCCATCGCTGAAGCCTCGACCGGCCTGAGCGCTTGCGCTGGCGGGAGACCGGGAGGGTGGATGATGGAGGAGCCGACCGATACTGGGTCGATGGTTGCCGCAGCAAAACGCCGCGGACACATGCGCGAAAATGCGTCGCACCGCGGACGGGGAGCGCATCTACGTCGAGTGGAGCCTCCTGGAGCCATGCGGAGTCGTCGGCGATGAAGGTGAGAGTGCCGAGACGGATCTCTTGATCCTCTACCAAAACTCCAGCAGACACCATGATGAAAGTACTCGGAAGAATTGCAACTTCTCCACAAAATCGCTAAAACACCTGCCCCACGGTGGGCGCCAACTGTCGTGGTTCTAAGCCTGACAGTAGAGTGGGGGGTAGGTATGGAGAGGCAAGATCCTAGCTATGGAGAGGTTGTAAGCACAAAGGATGTACGAGTTCAGGCCCTTCTCGGAAGAAGTAACAGCCCTACGTCTCGGAGCCCGGAGGCGGTCGAGTGGATTATGAGTGTATGAATTACAAGGTGCCGAACCCCTCTGCCTGTGGAGGGGGGTGGCTTATATACAGTGCGCCAGAACCCCAGCCAGCCCACGTAGGAGAGGGTTTAAGGTGAGTTAAGTCTGGGGTGTTACTGGTAACGCCCCACATAAAGGCCTTTACTATCATAAAGTCTACTTGATTACAGGCCGTTGCAGAGCAGAGTGCCTCTTGACCTCCTGGTGGTCGAGTGAGTCTTCGTGGTCGAGTCCTTCAGGCCAGTCGAGTGAATCTTCGTTGGTCGACTGGAAGGCGACCTCTTCTAAGGATGTCTTGGGGTAAGTTACTTGGATCAGGTCCATGACCCTACCCTAGGTACATAACCCCATCACCGCCCCCAGGATCGGGACGCCGTCAACATCACCATTGCAGATCTTCACGCGATGGCTCTTCGCTTGGCGCCGCTGCTTCCTCCACCACCTCCTGAGCCGGATTAGCCTGCTGCAGCTTGTACTGCCTCATTTTCTCCTTTAAGGGCTTGTTGATCTGTGCCCTCAGCAGAACCCTTTCGCACTATGTTTCTCTATTTTCTTTGCGTGTGTGTGTGGTGTGTGAACTTACGTTGGATGTAGTGGCTCTACTTTATATATAAACAGGGCGAAAGCCTTTTTCAGTATATCCAAGCTCCAGAACACGTGACCAGAGTGGGTACTTCATATTGCATGTGGCTTTCGGAAACACGTCGAATTATGTTATTCATGCTACTATAATGTATCTAGTATGTGAGAAATGAATTGGTCCATTCATAGCCCACTTCAACTATTAATGTCTCTCGATGCTTTTTTCAGAGCTACCTCAACTCGTTGTTGGTGACTACCCAGTATTGGAATGTATCTGGTATGTGAGAAATGAATTGGCCCATTCATAGCCCGCTTCAATTATTAATGTCTCTCGACGCTTTCTTCAGAGCTACCTCAACTCGTTGTTGGTGACTACCCAGTACCGGAACCAAGATGTCACAAAGGTAAGGGGTGTTACTTTATGGAAACTTTCAAGTATATGAGCCACATGCACTAGATGATACCCCCTCTACTTTATACCATGGAAATAGGAACAAGTATGATTTTTGCGTGAGCAGGCCGAAAAGGCAATCTTTAACTTTTGCCATGTCTTGTTATGATTCTTTAGAAGTTGAATTATCTGAGATTATGGAGGGGTTGCACTTTAATGAACTACTCTGCCTATTCTAACCGAGACCCACCGTCTAAAAGCGGTGAATTTGGTTTGAAGCTCGGAGACAATCAGATTGAGCTTATGTTTTTTCACTATATGAAATAAAAGATAATATGAAAGATCAGAATATTACTCGTGTACATTACTATTAAAGCCACTTCATGACAAACTTTGGTAGAACTGAAGGCCAAATAAAATATGAGAGGCCGAAATATTACATGTGTACATTACTATCAGCATGTTGTAAGCCACTTCGTGACCAACTTTGGTAGAACTAAAGGCCGAACGACAATGTTGTTGTGTTCGCTATAAGATAAAAGGGGTTGTAGTGTTTTCTTAGTAATACTACAAAGTATTTATTCTCAAAATAATTAAAAGAGGACGACGATAACTGCCACACATGTGGATGTTAAGGGGTCTGCCTATATGTTTTGTATGCTGTCTAAGAGGACCAGCCCACATGCCTATGTGTGGGCAAAACAACTACCGCCTACACGTCTCTTTTTTTTCTTGCGGTCCCTCTCACACGTCTACGTGTGGACAAAATACATAACGCCTACACGACCTCTCTCAGCCACCTACCTCTCGGTCCCGCACGCCCCGTGTGACAGTCATCACGCGTCCCCGCAGTTGCCATCGTCCGGACCCTCTTCAATGTCCGTTTAGCTGCAGTTGCCATGTCGCTGAACTACAGTTGCCATGGTTGCTCAACTGCAGTTGCCAGATGCCATTTTGGACAACTACAGATGTTGTCATGTATGGTCTGGTTTACTATAGTTGGCATGATTTGAAAACTTTAGAGGTTGCCACCTACTAACACTAAGCAGTTGCCATGTATGGTTAGGTTTACTACAGTTGCCATGATTTGAAAACCTTAGGAGTTGTCACCTACTAACACTAGGCAGTTGCCGTGTAGCGCTACAAAGAGACATGATAAAACATCATGTTTGAGTAAAAGAGAGAGTTGCCATCTGCTTACAATCACACTAGGGTAGTTGCCGTGTACCCTGCAAAACACATGGTAACTGACATGTTCGGGTAAAAAAAAAGTTGCCATCTGTTTACAAGCATACTAGGGCAGTTGCCATGTACACTGTAAAACATATGGCAACTGGTAGCTTGGGTGTGGGAGAGAAGACGGACAATGTGGGCGAGATGGCAAATGCCCACACACAAACCCTTGTGCGTGAGTGAAAACTGACGTGTGGACAAACTGCTAAATGCCCACACACCGGCCTCTTCGTGTGGTGAAACGGACGTGTGGACGATCGTTGAATGCCTACACACCAGTCTAGTTCTATGTGGCACCACAAACATGTCAAGATTTATACACCCACAAACGAACGCGGATTCGCGTGTGGGCGAGATGCAAACACCCACACATGTGGATGTTAGTGTTTCCCTTAAAAAGATAGGTGGTCTTTTGTGAAAGGATGCTCACAGACAAACGGAAAAGGTAAACAAATTTCAGCGGGACACCCATGCCCATTCACTCCAGTTGCCGACCGAGTTTCTCTGGGTCCGTCGCCGTCTCAGGACAACCACGCAACCAGCCGACGAAGAGGCCCCACCTCCCCTCTTCCTCCCCGCCCACTTGCCCCCTCCTCTCCCTTTCCGCCACGGAGATTCTTGCCTCCGCCTCTCTTCTCCGGTCCACACCAGCGGAGGCGCCGCGCAGGCCACGGGAGAGGAGGGGAGGTGGCACCTGTTCCTGTTGGGCTTCTTGTCCTCTCCAGCTCCCCTTTCGCCGTCGCGATAGAATAATATCGTCGATTGAACCAGTAAAACTAATATCTTTGCTAGTATTCACCGTGCGTGTTCCACGCCCCAGCCAGCGCCCTCCTTAGTGCCCGCCACGCCCTCCTCGTTCGCGCCCTTGCAGCGACCAGTTCTTGCGTCTACTCTTCGCCACACCGAGGTCCATCCATCTACCAAACCACCCTGCTCTCCTTGCAAGATCCGACTCCGGCCAAGAGATTCGCTTCTTGCGCCAAGATCCTGACCTGAGCAGATAGCAAGAGACGAGGGAAGGGGGCGGAATCATTCGAAGCGAGGGCATGGTGGCGGTCGCGGCTGGGAGGCGGCCCGTGCTCAGCCGCCGGAGGTCCGGCTGCGGTGCCGGCCAGCAGCAGCTGCAGCACCCGCAGGCGCAGCAACAGCGGATGCTGGCGGTCGCCGTCGCCGCGCGCGTCGCCGCCGCGAAGCCCGCGGCCACGGAGGCCGCTTTGTATGGCGGCGGCGGCGGCGACGGGTGCTGCGTCGATTTTCTCGTTTGCCTGCTCCGGGGGCTCGGCGTGACCCCCGCAAGCGCGGGGCCTGCGCAGTTCAAGTGGGCCGCTCGACCGCTGCGGCGGAAGCGGAACGGGGGTTCCTCGCCAAGCGGCGCCTCCGCCGAGGAAAGGCGTCCCGGGCTTATTAGGGACGCGCCCGGACGCATCGCCGGCAACGGCGCCTGCGCTAGCGCCTCACTTTACACGATGCAGGGCAAGAAGGGGGTCAACCAGGACGCCATGGTTGTCGTGGAGGTATACTCTTTGAGTTCTTAATTCTGTATTTTTTTCCATTTTTATCTTCTGTTAATTCCACGGGTGCCTTTCGGTGATGTGTGACTCCTACTGCATATGCTCCACAAGTATTTGGATACGATGAAAAGGATGTCTTCATGATTTTGTTCGTCGTGAGCCAATCCTGATACTTGCATGAAGAAACATAACTGTCTGATTGGGGCAAAATTTTAATACATGTCTTCTTAGGTATGCTTGAGCTGGACAAAGATTTTTTTACTTTCACGTAAGACGCACATGTGGGGTCTTGCTGTAGAATGCCTGTTTGATTCAACAACTTCTGGAATAGAATACCATTTTCATTTGTCTCGTATAAGTGGTTTCACATGGATTGCCATTGGATATGGCCGACTGAATCGCCGGCAGAGTGTTCTAGCTGGTAGTTTAATTGGGCTCAATTATTGTTCTCCCAAATGGAGAAACCTGTAAGCAGGCACATGATTCTTATCGTTATCTTAATATTTCCTTTTAAGGACGATCTTATCTTCTCTTCGCATGAACTCCTAGAGTTGAATACATGAGACTTGTCATTTCTTTGTGTTTTATTAACTGGAGCATATTTCATTATATCCATCGGTGGAGGACTCGTTTGGGCAAGGCCGGGTGGCCGCCCTACCTTGATTTTTCGAACAAAAGAATATACACGTACGCCGCTGTATCATGTACTCGCTGTGGTTGGGGGGAGGAAAGGGGAGACCTGGTGGGCCATGAGCCCGTGAACCAGGAGCTCAGCTGGACCAGGCCATGGCCCCAACAGTGACGGCGGACGAACAAGGGGGTAGCCAAGAATGCCTAGCAATATGCGGCGGCACCAGCAGGTAGGCGGACGGCGGCGCCAGCATGGGTGCCAGCCTGTTCCAGGCCACAGGTCACAGGGAAGCAAGTACGCAGCTGCGGAACAGCGTAGGCAGGGTGCAGAGCGGTGAAGAGGTGGTGCCAGCGGCAAGTGGCCATGAAGGTTTTGCATGATATATTCTTTTACGCTCTAGAATCCGTCCGCCCTACCTCGATTTTGGTCCATCCTCTGCCACTGATTATATCCATGAGATTTTATTAAATTGTTTATCTCCAGAGTTCAATAAGTTTGAACAATACAATCCCATGGTTTGTTGTTGTAGTACCTTGTGTAGCGTGTGGTCTTCACAGTTTTCTCCTCTATGAATGTTATTATCAATTTTTCCGTGGTCTCTTAAATGTTCATTTTATAACACCATCATTTACAATTTACATGTTTTACTTAATGCACCATCATTTAAGGTTTTATATTGTATATCAGAGCTGCAATTTGAAGGAAAATAATTACTATTTTCATTTGCCCAATCTAGAAATTTTTAGTCCTTCTATGATCAAATTTTAGGAAGTTTAACGATATGAATACTAAAGGACCGTTTGAAAAAAGAACAGGAGGAGAACGTTTGTAACAAGCTAGCGCTTCAGATTGCATCTTGCATGCCCTGTCCTTAAACCAAAATATCTGTTGTAATACCGATTCATTAGTAATTAGGTTTGAACATAGTTGAATCTTTTTTTCTTTTCAAAACGGAGGCATAAGCTTTGCCTCATCCATTAATTAAGAAAGGAGAATAGAGTTTGTTACACCACACCGATAGTACTATGGGTGATGGGTCATTACTCTCCTGACATGATGTTGCTCAATTTTTTTGCGCCCGCCACAACCCAAAGTTTTGCTCCCCTCTTAATGGTGCCAAAAATGATCGGTGGTGGTGTTTGACTTGTGTCAGAAGACACGTGCGTTTCTCTCATTCCAAATAGTCCAACTAACAAGTACGGTGAGAGATGCCATAGCCTTCCTATTGTGAATGTTGTTTCTCGACATCTTGTACCATCAATGCCAAAGAGTACTTCATTGCCCAAGCCGCCTTGTCAATAGCATGAAGGCCAGGCCAATCCTTGACTAAGTTCCAAGGCCTAACGGTGAAGCGACATTTGAAGAATAGATGTGCCCTGCCCTCATGCAAGTTGGTAAAGCGGGCAAAGGTCACAATTTTGCCAACCCCGCCGAGCAAGCCTATCGTCCGTCGAAATTCTATCTTAGATTGCAAGCCTATCATCCGTCGAAATTTTATCTTGGATTGCAAGCCAAGCAAAAAATTTCACCTTTGGCAAGGCCCAAATGCCCCGGATGAAGCACGTCGAGGTGGAGCCTGTTGATCCAATGAATTGTGCCTTATATGCTAAAGCCGAAGAGTAATGCCCACTCATGGAGTTGTGTGTGGCTTTGGAGTCGCCAAAGCGTAACAAATCGCCGTAGGTGCTCCATGGAAAGGATATGGTCAGGTTTGATCTTGTGAATCCATGCATCATCCGCCAAGGCCTCTCCATCCTTTCAATTTTTCCTTGAGGATGCCATGTAAATGAGGGGTGCAATGTCCTTTAGTTTTTTTGCCATTTAGCCAAGGGGAGTCCCAAAAGGGGGCAATGACACCTTTACCAATGGTTGTGATGGTAGAAGCATAGAAGAAGTCAACGTCCACATTGTCACACGAGTTCCCCATACCCACCCAAAGCTTGCCGGGTTCCTTCTACTCATACCAAAGCCAGCGCAAACGTAAGGCACGTGCTAACTTTTCAAGGTCAAGCACGCCAAAGCCCCCTAGCTCTTTTGGTCTGCACATTGTGGCCCAATTAACTTTGCACTTGGCACCGGTGATCTTGTTTGTTCCCACCCAATAGAAAGCCCTTTCAATTTTGTTGACGCTCATTATGACCTGCTGCGGAATGATGAGGGTAGTAGTATGGTAGATGACTTGCGAGGTGTGCACTGCCTTAACAAGAGTGGTATGCCCGTAGCAGTGACATTTTGCCAATCCCATGGGACAAGCGTCACCACCACCTTGTCTTCTAGGAATTGGAAATCGGCTCTTTTGAGCTGCCAAATGGAGAGGAGGAGGCCCAGGTAGCGGATGAGGAATGAGGCGTGAGACGCCGACAGACTATGAAGGATGTCCTCGAGATTACGGGTTGCTCTCTCAATGGGACATAGGACCTTTTTGGAAGTTGACCTCCATACCGTTGACCTCGGCAAAACTGCCCAAGATGCGTGTGAGGTTGTCAATATCTTGTTTAATGGGGGCCATGAAGACCATCACATCATCGACATATATGGAAGTTCTGCAAACAGCTCGACGGCCTCTAAATTTGTGAAGCAAGACATGCCTAGTGGCCAAGTCTAGGACTTGTTGGAGTGTATCAATGGCAGTGACGAAAAGGAGAGGTGAGAGGGGGTCT
>NC_041382.1:452997493-453013294 GCF_002162155.2 Triticum dicoccoides | reverse complement strand
GTGGAGGTACATAGCAAGGCAGCAATTCATTCTCGAAATTTACTTGGAAAGCCTCTCCATTGAAGAGGATCATGAATGTAATCCCAACGCACCGAGTCAAAGGCTTTGTGGATGTCAACCTTGAAAAGAATGGCAGGAGTTTTGTACACGCATACATAAAATTATCATGGATGCTTCTCTTTTTTATGAAAGCACTTTGGGCCTTGGAGGTAAGGCTATTCATGTGAGGCCCAAGGCGAATCGCGAGCATCTTGGCGATGGCATGAGTTAGACTAATTGGTCTATAGTCACCAATCCCCTCTGCTCCATCTTTCTTAGGCAAGAACACAACATTTGCAGAGTTAAGCAATTGGAGGTTAGCAACATGGAGGCTACCAAAAAGGTGGATCACGCGCATGACATCAACTTTAATTGTGTCCCAACATCTCTTGAAGAACAGTCCGGTAAAACCGTCATTTGACATTTGGCTAATGACATGACACACTTCCTCCGTGATGAAGGGGTCGTCAATAGCACTAAGATCACAATCCTCAAAATGAAATTGTTCCCAGTTGAAGTCCTTTCTCTCACTTGCCTTTCGGATGATGTGGGAGAAGTGATCGTGGATGATTCCTCTTTTTTCTCATGCTCGGTGACCCAACCATTGTTATACTCACCCGATGAATGTGGTTCTTTCTCCTTCTCGTATTGACACGCCTATGGAAGTATTTGATATTGGCATCGCCCTCTCTCGGATTTGCAATTCGAGCACATTGCTTCTTTCTTGAATGCTCAAGGACCGCCAAGCTCGCCACCCTTTTCTTGAGCCTTGCCCGAAGATCTTGCTTGGCATGGCGTAGGATCCGGGACTCCTGGCCCACATCAAGCTTAAGGATCTTTAACTAGTATGTGAATCAAAATCCATCAAATGTGACTCTCCGAAACTGTGAGCTCACCCATATGATATAAGCAAATATAATTTTCCCTGTTTAGTGGACTACAGTTGACAACACATTTATGCATGGCATGCACCGTTTGATGCACTTTGGCGTTCTTGGAACCACGTGTTATCTGATGACCAAGAGTTTTCCTTTAGCTATAAGTCGCGTAGGCTTCGTGGTTCTGACCTGCTTGTAGGCTGAAACTGTACGGATTGTGCACTTCTTTCTCCTTGTTCAATGATGTCCTTTTGGGCATTATATAGTTGATTTTAACGTGTTTGCATTCCGCTTGCAGAATTTTGGTTCAAAAGATGGTACCATCTTTTGTGGTGTTTTTGATGGCCATGGACCACAAGGTCATTTGGTTTCCAAGATGGTCAGAGATCTTCTCCCTGTGAAGTTGAGTGCAAATATAGCCAGGGATGAATACAAAGAGTTGTCAAATAACACTGTCACAAATGGGACAACTGAAGGAGATGCTGTGCAAACTGTGGTTGAAGATACCGATGCTACCCTTGGAGCTTTAGAGAATGGAGGGTACCCAGAAATCTTCACAGCATTGAGAACTTCATTCTTGAGGGCATTTTATGTAATGGACAGGGATTTGAAGTCACATAAAAATATTGATTGTCTGTTCAGTGGAACCACAGCAGTCACATTGATCAAGCAGGTATTTTCGTTGCAACAATGATTCTACTTTACTTCATTGTGGAGCTTCACTTGATATTTCTTACTTTGTACTTTACTTTGTTGTGAAGCTTCGCTTGATATTTTTTATTTTAACATGTTCTTCTTGCTATTTCTACAGGGGCAGGATCTTATAATCGGCAACTTGGGGGACTCTAGAGCTATATTGGCCACTAAAGATGAGGATAATCACCTTTTTGCTCTTCAACTGACAGTCGATCTCAAACCAAGCATCCCAAGTACGTTATATTTTAATGATCCCCGTGTGTTCTTTTAAAGGTCTACAACACAATTTTTTCCTCCTTTTCCTTGTGTGACTCTTAGCTACCTTTTACTTTCTGTGTTACAAAGAGTTCTAGTAGCAGTAACACTCTTTTCATTATTTTTGCTGAATCAGCGTTATCGTATAGTCAATTTCTTAAATACATCATGCATCAGTACGTGATAATGAAACTACATGATATGATATATGCATTGCAAAACGTGTAATTTTTTTGCCAGTGTCCTGTTGTATTTGTTCTTAAATTTACCAAAGCTCTTCAACTATGGTGATATTTTATAGATTACTTTTTGGTTTCTAGTTAGGTGGTTTCTAATTTGCTTGTTGGAGCAGTTAGGATGCTGGGAGTATTTCACTTGTGGGTTACTTAAAATCGGATGCATGATTCTACTTGCTGCCTCCAACTAAAAACACCCTAATTGAAGAACTCCTTGTATGGTATGTGCACAAAATTTGGAAACATAACTGAAAAGGTCTCAGGTCGTGACACTGTAGGATGTATTGTGCCTTAGAAAATTATTTTAACAAATAAATGAAGTTGGTTTATTTACATGACATGTGGTAGTTTTATCAAATATCTATGACAACAATATTTTATTTTATTTGAAAAGTGATTATAATATAATTCTGAAGTTATGGTAAGATATGAGAATTATTATACTCCCTCTGTTTCAAAATGTAGTCCATATTAGGTTTTTTATAATTCAAAACATTTCTATGTTTGACCAAGTTTATAATTTTTTTCAACATCCACAATACAAAGAGGGAGTATTTAAGTAAAAATATTGTATTGAACTTTTTACAATCTGCCCTGCTTTTTGTGAGTAAAAAGCTCAATCTGATTTTCCTTTTTTCTGATCTGATAGGGATGTAACAACATGTTGCATCTGCTGTTCAGTTTTAGATCTGACTTTCTTCAGAGTCAGTTATTTAAAGATACCTTGATATCAAAACTTTGAATTGGTACTAATAAAAAGTGTAAATATAACCTATCATGGACACCACACACTCAAAAAACTTATCATTGACAGTACAAACTTGAGAACGGGCCCACATGTTAAAATTTTGGACCTGACATATCTGGCCCGAAACGACAATCTTTTTTACATTGCATTTTATGCAGGGAGCAGATTTTGATATTCCAATAGCTCACTTTGTAATCTTAACTTCAGATTTCATGTCCCACTCCCTTTAAGGACGTCACAAGCTTATTAATATCTTGTGACGACAATGCTTTTGTGGTTTACATTTTCTCTGGGAAGAACTGTATTTGTTATGAGTAGATGCCCATGTAAATGAAGCAAGATGCATGTTTTGCAGGTGAAGCAGCACGGATCAGGGAACGGAAGGGCAGAGTATTTTCTCTCCCAAACGAGCCAGATGTTACTCGTGTTTGGCTTCCGAAGTACAACTCCCCAGGGTTGGCCATGGCAAGAGCGTTTGGAGACTTTTGTCTAAAGAGTTATGGTGTAATTTCTGTTCCTGATGTTTCGTATCATCACATCACAGAAAAGGATGAGTTCGTTGTGTTGGCGACTGATGGGGTGAGCAACTGACCACATATTAACTTGGAACATTTCTGCGAGCTAGATGGTTTTTGTGGCATGTGATCATCTAATTTCTTTGGTCACTGTAGGTGTGGGATGTACTTTCAAACGATGACGTCGTTAAGATTGTCAGTGAATCCACTTCAGAGGCCTCAGCAGCAAGGCTTCTTGTCCAAACGGCTCACCGTACGTGGAGAACACGGTTTCCCACAGCAAAAGTTGATGACTGCGCCGCTGTCTGTCTATTCTTGAAAACAGATTTGACAAATAAATCGTCCGATTCAGGAACCAAAGATTTCGCAACTAATGTGGAACTGGACGGTGGTAAGCATTTCTCGACTGTCAAATCAAGCACTGTGGTTCCTACAGATCTTGCTACCGCATTCGTAACAGGTAATGAGTGGCCTGTCCTTAGCGGCGACCCAATGCCTGCCACTCCGACAAATTTGCTGACGCCTACTTCAGCTGCAAACCAAAGCATGAAAGGTTGAACTTGCCTGCCAGCTGAGATGCTCAGTTAGTTCAAGAGCTGTGTGACTTTGTTTTGCTTACACTGGCCAATGTTGATGGGAAGCCAGTGCGAGTTCTACTCGCAAGTGGGTGTAAGCCTCGATTTTGTTCTTTTGTAAAGTAAAAGGTCAGTTATAGGTTGTGATTGGTTATATTTGTTCTTTGTCCATATAATAATGACCCGTCCTCGTTGACGGCATTGCTAGATTCATCTATGCCTCCTGGCCGTGTCTTTGTTATTGCATTTGTGTTATGTGTACATATGTTCTTAGCATCTTTCGAGAAATTAGAAGCTTGTTTTTAAAATTTTAGTTCACTGTGCAAAATTATTCTGGGGCTAGGTTTTACGTAACCTGTGGCCTTGGACTTCTTTTCCCCAGTAAACCCTAGGTTCTGTCCTAAATTCACTCTTTCGGCGGGTCAAAGCGTCAGTCTTGAATATTTGGATCTGTCTTTGGCCTGCTTGTTTGGATCACCATTTTGAACCCGATTCTTTCTTGTGTGGCCAGTATCCATATCTTCGTAACCTATAAAAAAAACATATCCATATCTTAGTATGTGCATCTCTACCACACTAAACTGTTGAACATGTTGCATACTTAACTGTGGCCAACATTCTGTGCTATACAACATGGTAACTCGAAAAGCTGCCCTACGGAACATGTAGCTTTTGTGACACTCTAGCCATACAACATCTTAAGTTGAATGTTGAATTGCCGTCCTACAAAACCTGCCTTCTAGCAAAATTTGATGCCACTTTATCCATCTGGTTTTGATTCGATGACTCACGCCTTAATCGATATTAACATCCTTCTGCAACATTGCCTTAAAAAAATAGTGTCTGTGAGTCAGTATCAATATCACCATCCTTCCGCGACATTGATTCTAAATATCAAAAGTGTCTTCCTAAGGTACCAAATTCTCCTCAAGGTTAATCTCCTCATTGTCTCTACTTGTACTTAAAATGCATCTCATGCACTTAATTTCGTTATATTAAGCTTAAAACATTTTGATTCCCAAGTATGTCTTCGTAGCTCTAACTTTCTATTAACCCCGTTCGACTATCATCGACTAGTACCACATCATCCACAAAGAACATATACCATGAGATAGCTTTTTTTGTATATCTCCTGTGACCTCAACCACTAAAAAAAATATAAGGACTCAACGCTGCCCTTGGTGCACTCCTATTTGAAAGTCATCAGTGTCATCATCGCTTACTCAAATACTTTTTTTTTGCGATGGAAATAGGGTGTTTTGTTTCAAACTCACAGAATTACAATCCTTAGCAACAAGTTCAGAAATAAAAGGAGGGGGTTGGTTAAGCCAGCACGCAGTGCTATCCCCAGATCTACCATAATTTGCTAAGCAATGTGCAACTTTGTTTTGATCACGAGAAACTTTAACACGAACAAACACCCTATTCTCCAGTAAACCTTTGATTTCTGCCAAAAGATGACCATATGCTGATCTGTCCAGTGAATCATTAGGTAGTGCTGATAAAGCTGCCAAACAATCAGATTGTAGCTGAACTGGTCGATTCGACCGTTGAATTGCGAGACTTACTCCTTCCATAATCGCATATAACTATGCTTCCAGCACCTCATTACAGTGATAAATACGTCGGTAAGCCGCAAAAATAACACCACCTTTGTCATCACGTAAAACCATACCTGATCCTACAGCTCCGTCTTCCGCATAATAAGAACCATCAACAGAGAGAGCTACCCAGCCCGGCGGAGGAGCCGGCCAAGGAAGACATGGCAATGATGACCGAGTTTTTTCAATCACTGGTTCCATCAAGATTGGAGCTTTACCTTTGATCACCTCTTCCACACCCATACAGCCTAATTGTAGCAAAGAGTTAAGATAGCTGCATAGATAATCACAAGACACCTCCGTCGGTGGAATAGGTTTGGCATGCATGACTTCATTACGTAAATGCCAAACCCTCCAGAGCACCATTGTCCCGGACATTGCTCTGCTGACCAGCAAGCAAGTGAAGAAACCATTCATCACCCGTACATGCAATATCATACCTGTTTGGCAATGGCCAACAGTCCTTCATTGCGTCCCATAAGCTTGCCGCGTTGGGACATACTAGTAAAGCATGAAATGACGATTCATCTTCTCGCCCACACATTCCGCATGTTGCCCTTGTACCAATATGACGCCGATTCCTCTCTAAGTTAGTTGCTAGTGTACCAGTAATTACCTTCCATGCAAAAACTTTCATCTTAGGAGGAATCAAGGCACGCCATACAATATTCCACATACCACGTTCACCACCAGGACATGTGCTGCTTGCTCCTTGCGAGAAACGGTCCATGTGCTCACCCATAGCTAAATGATAGGCGCTCCTAACTGTGAAAGATCCCGACTTCTCAAAAGGCCAAGCAATAAAATCTTCCCGCTGTCTTGGCGACGTACGAATTTTCAAAATAGCTTCAACATCAACGTGACAGAAAAATTGTTCCAATAAATTTACCTTCCATGCACCATTAGCATCCAGAAAATCAGCAACTTTATTTAGACGACAATTTCTTTTAGGGGAAATAGGCGTAAAAGGCATACCCCTAGGAATCCATGGATCTCGCCAAGTTTGAATAAGATTACCATTGCCGACTCGCGAGATCATACCTTTTTTCACCAAGTTCAATCCATGTTCGATACCCTTCCAAACTCCTGACGAGTTACTCGGAAAAACTGTATCCAGTAGATTCCCATTTGGATAATATTTAGCCCGTAGTAGTCTTGCACAAAGCGATTCAGGTGCAACAAGGAGTCGCCGGGCTTGTTTAGCAAGCAAAGCTTGATTAAACGCCCTCATATCCCTGAACCCCATCCCTCCTTTGGATTTAGGTAGAACAAATTTATCCCATGCCATCCAAGCCATCTTTTTCTTATCATTTTGCACGCGCCACTAGTAATGTCTCATCAACTTGGACAAATCATCACATACCGAGAAAGAAAGTTTGAAAACACTCATTACATAGGTGGGGATGGCCTGGGCTACAGATTTGATCAAAACTTCTTTACTCGCCGAAGATGAGTATCTTTCACTCCAATCCACAAGTCTCTTGCTCATACGTGATTGTAAGAATTCGAACCTTCCTTTATGCATTCGCCCGTCTGGTACAGGGAGACCCAAATATTTTGCATCAAAAACTTCCTGAGTCACACCAAGAAACCTTTTGATCTCCACAGAAACCGTATCAGGACAATCATCATTAAATAAGATGGAACACTTGGATGGGTTAATAAGTTGACCCGTAGCTGTAATATCATCATACATGTCCTTGATGAGGGCAATGTACTTTCTTGTGATGGTACTTTTTCAAAGCCCACCACATTGATATCTTGCTGCAGGCCTTCTCCAAGGCAATGAACACCATAAGTTGTCCTCCGAGGCATGAAACCAAACTTATCTTTTGTTTCATATTCTAAACTTATCTTTTGTTCCATATTCTGACTCGTACAGATGCTCATATGGTCCGCGTACTCCTGATCCGGCCCATCCGTGGAGTAATTGTCGTATGTGTCGGACCCACACGATTGGACGATGGTTCTAAGAATTGGTTGCCCAAATGCGTGCTCTCGGAAGAAGAGGCAGCGCCGGGATCTTGTGAAGACATTTCTGCAAAATACAGATAATATTTATAAAAACAATAGTATTCGATAAAAATGGAAATCGTTTCAAATCAACCGGCTGAAGATACGCGCAGCGTCAACCGCCTTACTAGCCAACCACGTGTCCCCTGCCTCGGCCGTGATCCCTGAACTTCCGCACTGCCTTTTTTTTCCGATATTAAAAAACAGTATAACACAACTAGAGTAGTTAAGAGCCTCCACAGCGATTTGGCTGTCTCACCCGTCGGATCCTAGGACGTACAATACAGATCGGGCGTCCCTGGTCGCCCGCGCATGTTGCACACCGTCTCTTGGGCCGCTGCTCCAGGGAACTACCTCCCGTTCCTGCCAGTAATCGGGCCATTAAGGCCCACTTATTCCGACTCAGACGCAACCCAACTTATCCAGGTTTCAGCGCTATCCTATCCCGAATGAACAGTTCCTCGGCAATTCCTATTTGACGCGCGCGGGCGGCAAGCTGTCGAAGAAACGCTCGCAGCTGTTTCGTTCGCGTGCATATTGGGCCGGCCCACTACGGGGTTCACGTGCTTCTTTTTCGTTCGCTCATGTTTCTTTCATTAGTTTTTTTTTCTTCCACGTTTGGTTTTCTCACTTGTTTTCTTCTTCTGGTTTTGTTCCGGTTTTCTTCTTCTAGTTTTGTTTACGTTTCTTCTGGTTTGATTTTCTCCTGTTTCTCTTCTGGTTTTTGGTTTTTGTCCTGTTTTCCTCTTTTGGTTTTGGTTTTTCTCTTTTAGTTTTGTTTTTTCAACGAATATACAAATGTTCACTATGTTTCTTAATTTTGTTCATTGTATATTACACAAAGTTCAGTGTGTATCCGAAAATTGTTCAGCGCGTATATTCATTTTTTTAAAATGTTCATTGTATGGAATTGCCCTCCGAAGATAAATGTTCAATGTGTATTTTTAAATTGTTCAGGTTATATCACAAAAATGTTAAATATGTATTTTTCAAATTGTTCAGCATATATGACAAAAAAGGTTCAATGGGTATTTGAGAAATGTTCATCGTATATTACGAAAATGTTCAACGTATATCAAAAAATGTTCAATGATCAATTTTTTTATTTTTGGATCAGTCAGTACATATACTAGTTCTCAAGTACTCACGCAGTGTTTTGATTGTAATGACGCAACAGCTCCAGTGGTAAGGAACGCTAACTCTCTATCGTTGGGTTGGGAGTTTGATTCCTACGTACAACATTCTTTTTTGGGATTTTTGGCACTGGCTCGCTGTAACGCCAAGAAACGGGCCGGTCCATCCAACCGTGCCTTGCGCGAATGCTCATCTTCTTGACGCACGTGAGCGTCAGCTAGGGGCTCCCCAGTTCCTCCGTGCCGCCGTTTCTTCCTCCTCTCCATACGCTGGCGTTCCTCCATCCTCGATGCGCCGGCGATCCACCGGCGTTCCTTCATCCTCGATGCGCTGGCGATCCACCGTGGGCGAGATTATGCTGCGGCGACTGACTCCGCGCCGGTACGTTCGCCCCCCCTCCTCCGTAGCCCCTTCCTGCTACATCGTCCTTCATTCGAAAATACTGTGTGAAACCATGGTCCACTCGAACCTACGCTCGGAGCCACACATCTCAGGGCAGCTTCTGTGGAGATCTGTGTATGACGAGTGTGGTAATGCATAGTGGAAACAATTAAGTCACATGGCGGGAACCATCCCGCGTTAATGCTACTGATTGCTAACAATATAGAGAATAAAATAATGGGCCATTCTTGAAAGAAGTGAGCGCTGTCTCCCATGCACTTGCATTGTTCATGGCTGTTTTAGTGCATACAAAATTTTAGATGTTGACATATACACCATAAATCTACTGGCAACACAGTGAGAGCATCTGAAATTTGTGCAATATCGAATATTTCTGGATTACTATCTAATATTTTTGTTGCATGCTAGAGTTCTAATTTATGGTCAATACGGCGGCATTAAATGTTTTTCCAGTTCTAGCTTTTTTGGATATCTTGAGAATAGACTCGTAGTCATAAGTGGAAAGTTTGTTATTCAAATAGCAATATTCAGACTTCTCTCGATGTACATGTGGCATACAGTTTTTACTGAACATTGCTTCCATAAAAAAAACAGTTCCGACAAGCCTAGCATAGAATTATTTTTGTATTTCTCGTGCTTGGCTCCTGTGCTACAGTAGCATGGGAAGGTGTGCCAGCTCATCATGCCTCAAAAAAATATAGAGACCCCAAGCCTAGGCATCGCTAACGGAGAGACGTATTAAGAATGATAGCACGACATAAGAGAAATTTGAATCTTGACAGGTCTCGGATCCACATGTGAGTCATGCTAGATCGGACAGCTTTGACTGTAGGTTCGGCTGAACCATGGTTTTTTTTTTGTTTTGTTTTTTTTGCGAAACAAGAGCTATCATTAAACAGTAGCATTACAATCATTCTGCAGGCATTCAACTAGAAACCTAGGAACAAAGTTGATCCATAAACATCTCCTTCTAATCGAAGAAGCCTGCTTAGCACAAAGATGTGCCCCTTCATTAGCTCCACGCCCAATGAAATTCAGTTGGAAAAATTCCAAGTTGCTACTGAGCTCTTCAATCTCTTGGAGAATCGGTGCAATTTCTGATCTTCCCTGCTCTCGACTCCTCCAGAGGTTGACTACCTCTCTCGCATCAGTTTCTATTGTGATGTTGCCGAGGCCTAGATCGCAAGCCAGTTTAGTTCCATCCCTAACAGCAAAAGCTTCCATAATCAAAGCATTTTCAGCTTACCCATACCATAAAGCTTGGCCTCTGATCAAGGATCCAGAATGGTCACGTAGGACTAGACCCGTAGCTCCCTCATTCGAGTTCACCTGGAAGCTAGCATCCATATTCATCTTCAGACTTCCTTCTTGTGGCGGCTGCCACTTGACTTGCACCTTTGGGCCACACACTTTATTCTTGCCAGCAGCAACACAGAGATCCATAGCAATATCTGTTGTCCACTTAACAGATTGAGGCACCATTCTAATTTGCTCCTCATGGTGCCTAGCATTCCTCTTCGACCACACAGCCCATCCTCCACAAAGAACAACAGCTGCATCATCTAAAGAAATCATCTCACTGTCAATAAGGTCTATGTCCCAAGTACCCGGATGAAGGTCAGGTAGCTTGAATGAAGTAACAGCCTTCAGCTGTTGCCAGAAAAGTTTTGCCCATGTACACTCAAACAGTGCGTGCCTAATAGTCTCATCTCGCCCACATGATTGGCAAAACGAAATTTTCTCAATATGTCTATCCTTTAGAACCTGACGGCAAGGAATAAACTTCTTGATGATTCGCCACCAAAAATTACGAACCTTAGGAGGCACTCTCATCTTCCATAGCTTCTTCCAGAAAACTTGTTCAGATCCTCTTGAGCCCATCACTGGATTGATAGTAGTATTTGCTACAAGAAGCGCCCTATAAGCAGAGCAGACTGAAAAATTACCGTTCCTTTCCAAATGCCATCCCCACAAGTCTCCATCAAGGCGACCAGTTAGAGTTCTCGTAATAGCCTGGGCATCGACCGGAACAAAATTTGTTTCCAATACTTGTTCATCCCATTCTCCCGTAACAGGGTTCATCAATTCCTCCACAAGGTTAACATCCGATGAAGGAAGCCTTACAATTGGTTTTAAAGTTGAGTTTGAAGGTATCCAAGGATCATCCCAAATTCTCGTGCTTGCACCATCACCAATGCGTTTAATTAGGCCCAACTTTAGAGCTTCACGGCCATACAAAATCGCTCTCCAAGTATGAGAAGCATTCCTCTTATTTCCGGCTGTCAATAGATTACCTTCATGATAATATTTACCTCTCAAGACCCGAGCACACAACGAGTCGGGATTACAAATCAATCGCCACCCTTGCTTCGCTAACATAGCTTTATTGAAGAGTACGAGATCTTTGAACCCCATACCACCACAAACCTTTGGTATAGCGAGATCCTTCCATTTAACCCAATGCATTTTCCTTTTTTTTCATCTCCTCCCCACCAGAACCGAGCCAGCACTGCAGTGATCTTTTTACATAACTTCTTGGAAAGTTTGAAACAGCTCATCGAGTAAGTTGGAATAGCTTGGCATATAGACTTAATAAGAACCTCACGTCCAGCACTACTAAGAATTTAGGTGCCCATCCCGCCACAAGTCTCTTAATAGTAGCAAAAATATGTTGAAAATTCTCATCAGTGGACCTTCCCAGAGCTGTAGGGAGACCCAAATATTTCTCAACTAGTGCCTCAACTGTAATCTCCGTGCCTTGATGGATAGCCGCCTTCATATTGTCATCAGAATTCCCGCTAAAAAATATAGCTGACTTCTGTTTGTTAACCATTTGGCCCGATCCAATACGGTATCTTTCCAGAACTTCTTGTAATCTATTAGCACCTTCAGCTGTCGCCTGAGTGAATACCATACAGTCATCTGCAAAAAGAAGGTGAGAAATCCATGGACAGTGAATACCAACTCTCACTCCACGAGATAAATGTCCAGCTCCATACTTCTTCAACATACAAGAAAAGCCTTCTGCACATAGGAGAAACAGGTACGGAGAAATTGGATCACCTTGCCTAATACCCTTCGAAGGTTTGAATATTTGAGAGTAATTGCCATTAACCCTAACTGAAAAAGAAACTGTTTCCACACAGGACATAACTCTATTAATCCATGCATCTGCAAAGCCAAGTTTGCTCATGATAGCTCTCAAGTATGACCATTCTACACGATCATAAGCTTTTGCCATATCAAGCTTCACCGCACAAGCCCCGGATTTTCCTTTCTTCCTCTTCAAAAAATGGATACACTCATATGCCAAGAGTACGTTGTCCGTAATCAGTCGGCCCAGAACGAAAGCGCTCTGCTCTTCAGAGATTAATCCTTGCAGTAACGGTCTCAATCTCAAGGCTAACACCTTCGAAGCTAATTTGTAAAGCACGTTACATAAAGAAATAGGCCGATATTGACTGAGATGTTGCGGGTTTTTAACCTTCGGAATGAGAACCAACACCGTGGAATTAACCATCTCAGGCATTTGACCACCTTCCAGGAAATCCCTCACTGCCTCACATATCGTGTCTTTTAAAATGTTCCAATGACGGATGCAGAAGCCAGCGGTAAATCCATCAGGGCCTGGTGATCTATCAGGGTGCATCATAAAAAGAGCTTGCTCTATTTCATCGTTCGTAACCGGTGCACAAAGTCTACTGTTCATTGCATCATCCACCTTCCGATCAACCCAAGAAGTCACCAGATCTGGGTCGGTTCCATCTTGAGCAGTAAACAGTCCCTGATAATAATTGAGAACCTCTGCTTCTAGCTCATGTTGAGAATTAGCAACTGATCCATCTTCCCTCTTCAGCGACTTAATTTTGTTAATACGTGCACGTTCCTTAGCCTTGGCCTGAAAAAAAGACGTATTACGATCTCCAGCAGCTAGCCAAAGGGCTCTTGAACGCTGTTTCTCCAAAGCTTCCTCCCTAGATAGCAACTCTGAAATTCTGGCTATGAGTTCCATCTCCTCTCTGCACGGTCCGGATAAAAGCGAATTTTGTGGAACATACCCCAGCCGAGCCCGAAGGGATTTCAACTGTCTTTTCACCGATCCAAACTCAAATTTACTCCAATTCTGTAGTCTCTGCCACACCCCACTCAAAGCTGCACTTATCCCTTGCAGATTACTAGTATTAACGTGCCACGAATCCTCTACTACTTGTGTATACCGATCGTGTCGAGTCCAAGCATTCTCGAATCGAAAAGGTCTACCTTCCCTTCCTTCCTCCATCCATTCAGACTTCCTGACAGAGATGAGGAGAGCACAGTGGTCAGATTCGGCACACTAGACATGGTTAACCACTGTATTATCAAAACACTCCGCAAATCTATCATCCCCCAAAGCTCGGTCAAGCCGGACCTTGATGTTGCTATCCCCTTGTTGTCTATTGTCCCAAGTGTAAGGTGGGCCAAAGTAGCCCAAGTCCTCAAAACGGCAATATTCAATGGTATCCCTAAAAACCTCCATCTTCCACTCCTGCCTCTCATTACCACCTAGTTGCTCGGAGGCATGCAAAACTTCATTAAAGTCGCCCGCACAGACCCACGGGTTATTATATTCCCTTCTCATGAATTTCAGTAGGCCATGGTTCTAAACCTCCCCTCTCGTCCTTTATGCCTTGCAGCTCTACCGCATGCCCTCCGCTCCCGTAATCGAAGCCGCCATACACGAAGCATCGGGCCAGGAGACGGTGCGCGACGCTCGCGGGCGGACATGGACGATGTGGGGCATGAAGTTTTGACGATGTTGGTGTCTTTGTATGTTCCATTCCCTATTCTAGGTTCTCACCCTCTGCATACAAAAAATCATTCAGATTAACTTAGAGCATCTTCAGCCACGCCCCCAAGAAGGCTCTCTAGGCGAGTTTTCGGCCGCCGGCACCAAAAAATCGGTCCAGTCGCGTCCCCAAGGGCCCAATTTTCGCCGTCTCGGGCCGAAATTAGCATCGGCGGACCCAACCCGACCCCGGCGTGCTGGGGGCGCTGGGCGAATCGTTTTTGGCGCGAAAGAGCCGCAGGCCCTCCTTGCCAGCGCCTCATCTCGCTACTCGCCGCTTCGTCGTCCTCATCGCCTCGTTTCCCGCGGCGAATCAATGCCAAAACTGCCACGCGCTGCTGCGCCGGTCAGCCTCCGCCGTTGATGCCTCACGGGCGGCGCAGTGAAAACGAGACGACGCGCGTCTCCTCGCATGCCACGCGTAACGCGACGGCCACACGTACACGCGGCGCCTCCGCCTACATAAAGCCGACCCCCAGCGCGTCGGTGGCATGCACAGAGTCTCCACCGCCGGCGCCACCTTTCTCCCCTTCCTCCCTCTCCTGTCGCCGTCTCCAGCTCAAACAATGGCCGAACGCTTCCCAGACGACGGCGCGGTGGCGAACGGCTTCGGCCGCCGCCACCTTCACGAGTACGAAACTCGGCTCCTCTTCGAGGCCGAGTACCCAGTCCCGCCGGACATGCGGGTGCCCGGGTCCTGGAGAATCAGCGCCGGCGGGGTCCCGCTGCCGCCCACCAGGGCGGCGCGGCGCGCGGAGATCGCGCGTATCCGCTCCTCCCTGTCGTGGGCGGCGAGGGAAGGGCCACGCTACATCCCCGACAGCCTGCTCTGGGAGCCACACTTCCGCCGCCGCCACGCCGAGCAGCTCGAGGCCACGAACGGCGTCGTTCCCTCCGGCAGGCTCAACTCCGAGGGGCGGCGCCGATGGTGGGGCGTGCCCGGCCGCACGCTGGAGGCCGTCCTCGAGTACATCGAGGGCGGCAACACGCCGAGGCTGAAGTACCCCTCCCCCGGTCTGTCACATCCCTAGCTTCTGGCATTGCACTAGTACTAGCCTTTGGTGATGCATCATGTTTACTTTTACAGAAAGTTGAAATGGGGATTGTCCAAACCCTAGCATTTTAAGAATTCACCAGGTTCACCTAAAATATTTTCAGTCAATCCAAGTGGCTTTCAAAAATGTTCATCATCTTTGGAAAAATGCTGGAAACAGTAACCAGAGATGATGCACATTTTTCCATGTCATTTTGGATCTTTGAACTAATATATATTGTATTTGAGTTGGAGCAAATATATGTTATATATATTTTTAATGCTTCAATAATTCTGATATTTTGTGAGGGACTCTAGAATATTACTTTCAGTCCCTGCAAAAATTATTGGAAGAAACAAAAATGATTTAGTGTTTGAACTAAATCAAAACAGATTGAAACAAATAGAAAACAATGATTAAAAAAAATAAAACAGAGCAAAAATAAAAAGGGAGACGGCCACCTGGGCCACTTACCTGCTTACCTGCCCGGCCCAGCTCCTCCCGCTGGCCCAGCCCGCCACCGCTACCCCCCCTGTCGTCTTCTTCCCTCGCCAGAAGGACGCGGGCACGCGCCCGGCGCGCGCGACCACGCGCCCCGGCCACCTCCTCCCTGCCTGGCTGCCTCCTCCTCCCCTGGTTCCCTCCCGCGATGCCACGCAGCCCCCTCGGACCCCTCTCACTCTTCCTCGAGGCCCCGCCCCTCTGCTCTTTCTCTCTCGCTGAACCCGAACACAGCCGTCGCCACCGACGCCGTTCGCCGCGGCCACCATCCCCCTCTCGCCTCCCCGACGCCTCCCAGAGCTCCGCAAGTCCTCCCTCGTCCTCCTCGTCGTCTCACGCGACCAGAAGA
>NC_041382.1:452969712-452991249 GCF_002162155.2 Triticum dicoccoides | reverse complement strand
AGCGAGATTGTTCTCGATCTTAGTAAAATATCGGTGGTTCGTGATTTTCCGAATATCTTCTCGAAAGTATCACCAGGTTGTCACCTGACTGTTATGTTGAGTTCGTGATCAAGTTGGTTTCTTGTGAACCACCTTCTCTCCAAGAATCGGTGTTAGATATCCCTGAGCTAGTTGGTTAAGCTAGACAACAACTTGGAGAGTTGGAAGATAAAAGCTTGTCTGACTTAGTTCGTTCCAAAGGGATATTCTTGTGTAGTGTGTGTTGAAGAAAGATGATATCTTCATCGATTGGTCCTTGTGATCAGTTGCTGGACCTATTGTCTTATCAATCCTTTGATTTGAGTGTGGGCTATCGTCAAATCAAGTCGGAACCAACGATGTTCGTAATGTTGTCTTACTCGTGGATGATCCCTCGAGCATACACCATTATATCCTTTGGGTCTGACCAATGCTACCACCGTGTTCACTTAACTATGGAATTCCTTTTAAAAGGAAACCTAGATGAATTGTTGTTGAGCCCATTGACAACATCCTTGTCTTCTCCATAATTTTGCTGAACATTAAGCTAGTGTTGGAAACTTTTGAAAGCATTTGTTCATGCTAGCTCATGAAGCATATGTTTGGATGAAGGTAGTGACTTTCCCTAATTCATGTGCATATGATGCAAGTTGCCGCCATGAATTTGAGGAAGATTGTTTTGTTTCCTTGGAATCATCCCAAATCAGTCATGCACACGTGCGAAGTATTCTGTGGTCTGGAGACTTGCAACCTTCATTCCATGTGTGTCCCGAGCACACCAAGCCACTGATTGATTTGTTCAAGGAGAAGGAGTTCCTTCATAAGAGCTAATCCGGACTTATGAAAGAACTTCGATACCCTCGTTGATGGTTCCCCTCCTGAACTCGGTAGTGTTTTATTATAAGACTACCACGTGGTCATGCTTGTCTGGGACAACGTGTTCACATGTTTGTAGCAGAACCAGCTCATGTTTTGGAGCTTACTATCGTAGTTCATTTCCCGAGAATCTCGCAACGTCATCTCGTCGATTTGTGTTGCAAACTTTCATTTTCCTTCCTAGACTCGATGAGTCTGGAATATCCTGACACCAACCAGATCTGAATCTCAGGCAGATATAATGATTGGAACATTTCCCAAGAACTATAATATTGGTCCCTCGATAACCGGTAAGGTGGATGTCGTGGCCAACACACCCAGCCGGAAGACCTGTTATTATAATATCTTGATTGAGGAAGTTGGCCACCTCCCCATAAGGATTTCGTAGGATTTACCTCCCTAGTTATTCCTTATGGATTTTTGTGTTCCCGAAGTCCGACCTTTTACTTGATGTTTTAGATATCAAACCATATCTATGAATGGGTTATACTAGCACATCCAGGAGAACATTAGAAGCGGAGTGCTAAATGTCTCTCGGTCGATCATCCAGATTTTATTCCCTTGGCCCCGCTAAGATGAAATCTGAGAAGTGTTATCTTCCTTTGCATCTGCATCCTCCATCACCATTCATCATGGTAGTAGGTTGTGTTACTGGACCCTTGACACGGATGTTGGTAAAACCTTGATGAATATGGAAATGCTCAAGTTCTTGAGAGCACGCACAAGCGCTACGAGTTATCATCGGCACTAACTGGGTTTGCTCTCAGTTTCCTCGGCAATGCTATGATCTTTTCAAACAGTGAATTCACCCTTTATTGTTGGGTTCTTCCCCAGTTACCAGAATCATTCCCAGCATTTGCATTTTGTTCCCAGCTTGCACCGCCAATGTGCCATTCTACCACGGGTCTCTTCCATCTCCGGTGATAAGCAAATTCATCCATTACGTTGTCTTCAACAAGGTAATCCACATCATCCAAGTTCGAGTATGCCATTCTACCGACCCCCTCCAAATGATCGTTTGTGATTACCTTATGCTGGTATGAAGAGTTTCAATGATCTCTGAATCAAAAGTAATTCTTTTTGCCACTTAAGGTAATACTCTACGATCACCTTCCTCCAGGATATTTCGTCGTGGTATCATGGCAACTCAACTCTTCGCTACGTTGGCAATCGTTTACCACCTTCTTAAGTGTGGAATTATTGTCCACCTAGTGAACCTTCGTCATCTGTTCCACTCCATTTCTTCAAATCTGTGCCTCGTCTCCCAGCTCAAGAGATGTTGCTATGTCTCATTCCGTGAGTTGTTCGATCTTCGAGAAGATCGACCCTTCTAGAGTCTCTTTCCCTCCAGGTCATGTTGGCAGGATTTCTCAGAGCAAGACGACAAGACAAAGATGGTGATCGAATCAACGTTTCTATGAAGTGCAACCTGGATCGTGAAGATTATACTAGTTGCGTTTACCTTTCACCTTACCCTACGCTTGAATCTCGAGACGAGATTCTTGTTTAGTGGGGGTGAGTTGTCACATCCCTAGCTTCTGGCATTGCACTAGTACTAGCCTTTGGTGATGCATCATGTTTACTTTTACAGAAAGTTGAAATGGGGATTGTCCAAACCCTAGCATTTTAAGAATTCACCAGGTTCACCTAAAATATTTTCAGTCAATCCAAGTGGCTTTCAAAAATGTTCATCATCTTTGGAAAAATGCTGGAAACAGTAACCAGAGATGATGCACATTTTTCCATGTCATTTTGGATCTTTGAACTAATATATATTGTATTTGAGTTGGAGCAAATATATGTTATATATATTTTTAATGCTTCAATAATTCTGATATTTTGTGAGGGACTCTAGAATATTACTTTCAGTCCCTGCAAAAATTATTGGAAGAAACAAAAATGATTTAGTGTTTGAACTAAATCAAAACAGATTGAAACAAATAGAAAACAATGATTAAAAAAAAATAAAACAGAGCAAAAATAAAAAGGGAGACGGCCACCTGGGCCACTTACCTGCTTACCTGCCCGGCCCAGCTCCTCCCGCTGGCCCAGCCCGCCACCGCTACCCCCCCTGTCGTCTTCTTCCCTCGCCAGAAGGACGCGGGCACGCGCCCGGCGCGCGCGGCCACGCGCCCCGGCCACCTCCTCCCTGCCTGGCTGCCTCCTCCTCCCCTGGTTCCCTCCCGTGACGCCACGCAGCCCCCTCGGACCCCTCTCACTCTTCCTCGAGGCCCCGCCCCTCTGCTCTTTCTCTCTCGCCGAACCCGAACACAGCCGTCGCCACCGACGCCGTTCGCCGCGGCCACCATCCCCCTCTCGCCTCCCCGACGCCTCCCAGAGCTCCGCAAGTCCTCCCTCGTCCTCCTCGTCGTCTCACGCGACCAGAAGAGCCCCGGAACGCCGCCCCCGACGTTTTCCCCCTCGCCGGCCGCCGAAGATCTTCTCCGTCGAATTCGGCCACTCCGGCGCGCCCCCGAGCTCGCTGACCCTCCCTGCACGATCCCCGTGAGTCCCTGCTCCGTTTCCCCCTAACCCCAAGCTCGATTTCGAGCTCTAGCCGCCCCCTCTACCGGAGCCGAGACGCTCCGCCGCACGGGCTCGTCGCCGGTGAAGCTCCGGTGACCTTTTGGTCCCACGCCTGCGTCCGTTGCACTCGTTGCGTCCCGTAGAGTAAAACTAGCGCGACCACCGTCTTGTTTGCACACCGCAGCGCCGGTCCCGCGAACACCCGAGCTCCGGCAGCCGCAAAAGAGGTCGCCGCCGGCAGCTCCGGCCACCCCAGCCTCCGCCACCGCCACCGTTGGATGCGCCACTCCACCCTCTCCCCGTAGCTGCTCCCTGCGCGCCAAAAGAGCCCCTGTAGTGGGTTTCCGATGCGCACCACCGCGTCTGGCCTCGCCGGCGTCAAGCCGCCGGTGGGTCTGACCACGTTGACCACGGCGGGACACACCCCCCCCTCTGGGTCGATGACAGGTGGGGCCAGCCCCCCCCTGTTAATTAGTTTAGTTATTTTATTTTAACTACCCCCCCTCTGCTGACACTGACAGGTGGGCCCCCGCCATCAGGTGATTAGCTTAAGCTAATCACCACCTAATCTAACCCCAGAGCCACTGACATGTGGGCCCTAGTGCCCTAATCCTTAATTAAACTAAAATAAACCCCCCTGTTAACCTGTGACGCTGACTAATGGGACCCCCTGGTCAGGTTTGACCCGGGGCAGCCCTGTTGACTTGCTGATGCAAGCATGACGCAGTGCTGATGTCATAACTCATTTTCTGGATTTAACTTAATTCTGAAATTCCAGAAAATAACTAAAACTTCAATAAATCATAGAAAATTAACCGTAACTCCAAATTAAATAAATTATATATGAAAAATTATCAGAAAAATTCAAGGAATCCATCTGTACCATTTTCATGCATGTTAGAACAACTTATAGCTGCTGTGTAGCACAAATCAATTAAATGGCATTTGAATAATCACATATGGAGTTGAATTTGAATCTTATATTCAAACCAACTTCATTTAATCTGTTGCTAGTTGCATTAGCCCAAAACACATCCATTTTGCCATGTCATGATCATGCATCATATTGTGCATTGCATTGATCGTGTTTTTCTGTATTTGCCGGTAATTGTCCCCTCTCGATAGACGTGTACCGCCGATGTGATCGATGACACCGATGAAGAGCTATATTATCTTCAGAAGTGCCAGGCAAGCAAAACCCCCTTGTTCATTCCGATACAATCCTACTCTCTCGCTCCTGCTCTCTTTTAATGCATTAGGACAACACCGATTCATCTGTTACTTGCTGCGGTAGCTGAACCCCTTTATCCTTTGCATGACCTGTCATTCCACAGTAAATAGATGAAACCCACTAGCATGAGTAGGAGTTGTTTGAGCCCTGATGTGCCTACTCATTCATGCTTGTTTGTCATGCCTGCTACTGCTTAGAGTTGAGTCAGGTCTGATTCATCGGGGATGAATCAGAGGTGTGTGAACATGTCCTACTGTGTGTGAGCTAAGTGTGTGAACACGATTTGGTAAAGGTAGCGGTGAGAGGCCATGTAGGAGTACATGGTGGGTTGTCTCATTGCAGCTGTCCTCAGGAACTGAGTTCTGTGTTTGTGATCCATGATTCAGCTACTACCACGCATTGGGCCCGAAACCAATGGACCCTCTCGGCTTCTTAATCACCCTTGTCCTCTGTCCAGGAGTTGCAAGTAGTTTCTGGTGTTTGTAGTATGCTGGAGGCCGTGCGCAGCGCTGACCGTAGGGGTGGGCTGTGATGCGGTAGGCACGTGGCATGGTGTACCGGGCGCCCGTTTGGTGTCTCGGGAACCCTGTTCACATCGTTTGGGGCTGTGAGCGAAACTCCGGCCGGATCTCCTCATGGATGGAACCCGAATAGGCGATAAACCTGGACTAGAGACTTGAGTGTTTAGGCAGGCCGTGGCCGACACCCACGTTGGGCTTCCGCTTGAAGGTTGCCGAGTACATGTCGTGTAAACGGCGGTAAGTGGTGAGAGCGTGTGTGAAGGAGTACACCCCTGCAGGGTTAATATCATCTATTCGAATAGCCGTGTCCGCGGTAAAGGACTTCTGGGTTGCTTATATCAGTTCATAGACAAGTGAAAGTGGATACTTTAAAATGCGCAAGATAAGCGTGAGTGCTATGGATGGCGTTCTCGTAGGGAGACGGGAGCGGATCCATAGTGGTGTATTGATATGGTGAATATGTGGACTCGTGTGCGCCACCTCAAAAGAGTTGCTTGCAGTCGTAGTTTAGGATAGCCACCGAGTCAAAGCTGGCTTGCTGCAGTCAAACCCCTCCACCCCCTTGTTGATAATGATGCATATGTAGATAGATCTGATGTAAGTCTTGCTGGGTACATTTGTACTCGCGTTTGCCTATTTTATGTTTTGCAGAGAGACTTCGGTCTCACTAGTAGTTTCGCGTGGACTTCGACGTTTAGCTTGTTACCTCAGCTACGATCTTGTGCCCTCGGCAGGATCTGATATATAGTCAGGCTTCTCAGCCTTTTTCATTTATAGATGTCTGTACTCAGACATGATAGCTTCCGCTTGTGCTTTGACTTGTATGCTCTGAGTGTTGGGTCATGAGACCTATGTTTGTAATATCTCGCTCCTCGGAGCCTAATGAATAAATACTTGATTTGTAGAGTCATGTTGTGATGCCATGTTGTATTTGCACATATCGAGCATATTGTGTGTATGTTATTGAAATGCTTGGTATGTGTGGGATCTGACCATCTAGTTGTTTATCTTTAGTAGCCTCTCTTACGGGGAAATGTCTCCTAGTGTTTCCACCGAGCCATGGTAGCTTGCTACTGCTCCGGAACACTTAGGCTGGCCGGCATGTGTCCTTCTTCGTTCCTGTGTCTGTCCCTTCGGGGAAATGTCACGCGATGAATACCGGAGTCCTGTTAGCCCGCTACAGCCCGGCTCACCGGAGTCCTGCTAGCCCAGTGCTACAGCCTGGATTCACTCGCTGATGACCGACACGTTCGATGCTGGGTCATGGATGCCTGTCCCTGTAAGTCTGTGCCACTTTGGGTTTACGACTAGTCATGTCAGCCCGGGCTCCTTATCATATGGATGCTAGCGACACTATCATATACGTGAGCCAAAAGGCGCAAACGGTCCCGGGCAAAGGTAAGGCGACACCCGTGGGGATACCGTGCGTGAGGCCGCAAAGTGATATGAGGTGTTACCGGCTAGATCGATGTGACATCGAGTCGGGGTCCTGACACGGTCCTTCTCTCGCCGCCGTGGGAGCTCGTGGACGCCGAGGCGCATGGACCCCGGGGCGTCCTCCTCCTCGTCAGGTCGGTCGACCGGCTCTTCCTGCCTCCGCCCCGCCAAGCCGGAGCCCCAGGACACGCCCCCGCCTCTGGCCGCCTCGTCCTTGTCAGGCCGAAGCCGGAGCCCGGCTCCCCGCGGAGTACGAGGAGATAGCCCGGCGCGACATCTCCGACGAGGACGCCATGCACTGGGCGCGGGACGACTACCTCCGCGACGAGATGGTCCGGCAGCGCCGGGCCCTGGAGGAGATAGCCGCCCGCAAACGTGGGCGCGAGGACGAGCACGACATCGTGGTCCTCGACAGCGACGACGACGACGACGCCCCCGAACCGTCCAACCCGCTGCGCCAACCGGGGGAGGGTTGCAGCAGGGACGGCGGCCGCGGCGGAGGCGACGACGATGGCGGCGGCGGCGGCGACTACATGCGGTTCTACAGCCACCTCGGCATGTAGATCTGCAAGGGCGACGGGCGGCGAGGAGCAGCGAGGGAGACGGCGAGGAGCAACCTAGTAGTTTTTTTCTTTTTGTAAAATATTTTAAATATGAACAAACTCGCCAAAGTTTGATTGAATTTGCGCTGTGTTTGTGTCGTAATTTATATTTTCAAGAAAATGTGGGCGCCGTGACTGGGGGCATTACACCTCCAAGCACGTCGTTTATCGCCGATGCGCCCCAGGGGCGATTTTTAGCGCCTCCCGGAGGCCAACGGCTGAAGATGCTCTTAACTAATCACGTCATGCAGGTTTGGGAGGAAATAAAGACCGATACATATGCAATCGAGGTGACTTCTTACATCAGATCCTCAACCAACAGTACTTTTCCTGTTTTGTATGTCTTGTTTTTTTATAACCTTTGACAGTTATGGCTGCATCTGGAGAATTTTCAAAGCTGTCTGCATGTTTTGTTATATCCAACAAAATTCATTCCCAGTTTCCAAGCCTGAAGTGTCAGCTCTGCATCTAACTTATGATGGATTCTAATTGATTTGAGTGTCAAACAAATCATGTCCAAAGTTTCGGTAAATATGTTCTCATGCTTATTACATATTACACTTTTTTGGTCTTCAATGGTATTGTAGTTACCTATGTAGGTACTGCTTCATGTTCACTTGCTGCTCCACCGTAAGCTCTATTTTGTTCAACTCCTGATGCATCCACTCCCACCCTCTAGCTTCCCAAGGCAAGTCAAGAAGACCGAGATGAGCGTGAGAAGGAAGGACTGGAGTAAAGACGAGTACCAGGGTGCAACATCGTTCCATCCCTACTAACAAGGAATGGTAGCATCGCGAAGTGGGCGCAAAAGGCATGTTATTTCTATGCATAATTTGTCTTTAGATCCAGTTGTTCCTTTCATGAGCTGGTAAAAGTTTGTGTTGATCTACTTTGCAGAAAATGTGTGTGCTCTTCCAAAAATGAAATTCTTTTTTCTCCTGGAGAGGCACCACATATGGTTTCTTGACTGATGGATGTGTCCCACTCGGCTTGATCATATGCATTCTTGCCAAATCCTTCTATTTAATCTTTCTTGTTACTACCATCAAAATGTGTCGATGACATCAGCAATGAAAAATAGACCAACTTAAAAATAAGCAACATGTAGTTTTGCTATGGACACATTTATATTTTATGGTTGCAAATATATATTTTCAGCAGTACCTATCATTTAACTGTAAAACTTGTCGGGCGCGACAACGTGGGCTATCATGGTCTAGTTGAACATATAGAGCATAATTGGTTTGCTATCAATATTTGGCTTGCCAAATGTTGACCAATATTTGGCTTGCCAAATGTTGACACTGCCAACTATTGGCAATACCGAGACTTGCCAACTATTGACAATTTTATGTGAGAAAGGCAAAACAACTCGTAGTCAACCAAGTAGTTGCCAATATTTAACACAATACCAAACATTGATATGCCAATTTTTGACAGCAAACCAATTATGCTCATAAACCTTGCTAAAGTACCCGCCCACCCATCTGGGGGATTGCGCGCGCGCGACGCGTTCGGCCGCAGGATTGGGTTGCTCGAAGTGCAACAGTGTATTTTTTGGCTGCTGGCGTCTGGTCAGCCGTCCACTTTTTTTAACCTTCGTGACTGCTTCAGAAGAGGATGATGGGTGGGGTCGCGAGCCTATGGGCCCATCGAGCAGAGGGAGGGTTTTCTAGAACCTGGTGAATGAGGCAGACCAATCCACTTCCGAAAACGAGATCCTTGACAAGAGCCAGGCCAATCCTCTCCCGGAAACCTAGCGCTCTCGGGACAATCCTCCGCGTCCCCTCCTCGCTGCGCCGCCTCCTCCTCCCCTCCACTTCTCTCCTCCTCCTCTCGAAGGCCCAGCGCGTTGTAGCCGTCGCCGCTCGTCTCTTTCTTCC
The DNA here is from genome assembly GCF_002162155.2 of Triticum dicoccoides. Taxonomy (NCBI): domain Eukaryota; kingdom Viridiplantae; phylum Streptophyta; class Magnoliopsida; order Poales; family Poaceae; genus Triticum; species Triticum dicoccoides. Next base: position 452,982,155 of record NC_041382.1, on the reverse strand, counting down.
CACGACGCCTCCCCATCCTCCATCTGCAGTCGCCGCGGCTGTGGGCGCGCAGCGGCGAAGCGGGAGGCAGCGGCAGGCGTAGGCGGGCGGTGAAGGGAGGTGGACGCGGTCGGGCCGTGGCGGCGGCGGGCGTGGCGGCTGCGGAAGGGCGCAGCAGAAGCGAGCAGCGCTGGGCGTGCAGCGGCAGGCGTAGGCGGGCGGTGAAGGGAAGCGGACGCGGTCGGACCGCGGCGGCGGCGGGCGTGGCGGCTGCGGAAGGGCGCAGCGAAAGCGAGCAGCACCGGGCGTGCGCGGGGCAGCGCTAAAGGGCGCGGGACAGGGCGCGGCCGGCGCGTGCGGTGCGCAAACGAGCCGCGCACGGGGTTGTCAGGCGGGGCGAGCAGCAGCGCGCGTGGGTGGCGCCCAGAAGCAGCAGCGGGCTCGCGCGGGTGGCGCGGGGCACGGCCTGCAGAGCCGACGGGCGGTAGCGGGCGGGGGCACACGCCCAAACCACCAAACCCCAACTCCGGCGGCCTCCTCTCCCTCCATCGCCGCTGCTCCGCTCGATCTGGGGCCTCCCCTCGCGTCTTCCAGCCACCAATCCCTCCGCTCTCGAGCCCCGTGTCACCCCCTCCGCCTCCTCCCCTTCGTGTTTCTACTCCTCCCTCTAAGGCTCCATGGCGGCGGACCGGCTCAAGGCGGGGGAGCGGCGGATGCGTCGGCGGCGGCGCGAGAGGAGCGGTGGCGGAGGCGTCGAGCTGCGATGAGGTGCCGCTCGGGCACGAGACGACGGAGATGGTGGCGGCTGTTCCGGGGCCCGATCTGGGGAGGGTACGAGGCAGGGAAGGACGCCGTCGTAGCCTTCGTTGGTCTTCCTTCCGCCCCTTTTGCTCCCTCTGATTTGCCCTCTTCCTATCCCTCTTGCTCGCCAGCGGCGACTCCTCCCCTGCCTCCGCACGCCGTCCTCGAGTTGGAGGAAACGAGGACAACATGCGGTCGAGCTCAGGCCGGTGACATGTGCGCTGTCCGTCTCTTATGTTTCCCTTGTGTCTCTTGGCTGAGTTTTACGGCCAGTATTGCCTTAGTGAGATGTGTTGTTGAGTCCAAACTGAAATTTCGTCCCAGATGCTACTACTACTGATTACTCGCAGTAATCAGAAATTTGTACTTATGATACACAAATCAGTTACTTTACTACTTTGCCTATTTCACTAACCAGTCTTCATATAAATATATAATAGAGGATAAGGCCATGGAAGCCCGAATGGGTTCTGCTGGTGGTCACACTGGTAGGAACGGCATTGCCTGTTAGTTGTTATGAGAAGTATGTTGGGAGATTGCCACCTTCCTGAAAATCACTGGACAAAGAAGCCATGTGATGGAAAACCAGAGTGCCAAAAGAAGGTGGATTTGGCAGTTGCTGCTCCATGAGACGAGTTTATTTGCCTGCTCAAAATTCAGACCTGGAAAGGATGAAACCAAATGGAACGCAAAAGCTACATGGCAGAGCACATTTTGGGCACTGGTTCGTTTGGCGCCGTCTTTCAGGTGATTATTCTAGCCAATGTTTGTTTCTCTGTTTGTGTTGTCCATCACCAGCCTGATGTTTAGCGAAATGGTTGCATGTGTAGGCTAAATGCTTGGAAACTGGGGAGACGGTGGCCACTAAGAAGGTACTGTCGGGAGCTGCAGCTTATGCGTTCGATTAACCATTCCAATGTTGTCTCCCTCAAGCACTGCTTCTTCTCAACCACAAGTGGAGTGAGCTGTTTCTGAACCTTGTCATGGAGTATGTCCCGGAGACGCTCTACCGCAGGCTTAAGAACTACAGTAATGCCAAACAGGGGATGTCACTTATCTACATCAAGCTCTACACCTATCAGGTTTGTGAATTGTCAATGAATAAATGTGAAATGTGTGTCTTCCATTGTGCAACTATTCTAAGTCAATTCTACATTGGTGGTGTCTATTCAGGGGGCTCGTGTACATTCATTACTGTTCCTGGAGTCTGTCACGGGGATGTGAAGCCACAAAATGTTTTGGTATGCATCAGTCAATACTTGCTGTGTGCATCACTTATGCAGAGGCCAGGGTCATCCCCTTCTGAAAAAACAACGAACAGTGAACATATTAGCTCGATTATCATGTGTTCTCATGCTTGCTTTTGAACTTGCCTTCACTTGCTTCCTTATACAGGTGGGTAGGGCCTTTGGATGGGAATCATCTTCGGTATTTTGGTCCAGGTCTTGTTGTTCGTGGCCATCACACTGCACACCATCTGGCAAAATAAGGTATGTGTTCAAAGGTTGTAGCTTGACTAGGCCATTTCTGGTTTCTCAGATTTAGGATCATGTGTGTAAGTATAAAGTAAACCATGTTTCGTCAACTGAATATGTGTATGTATGCATAGGCAACAAAGTTGAAGAACAGAGTCTTCACTTCTTCTCTTCCAGCGGATATCCTAGCAAAGTGAAGATATGGATAGGTGCTACTGAAGTAGCCAACATATGCTTAGTATGGAAGAGAGCGTGCCGGTGTACAAAATAGCGAAGCAAGTGTGATTCTGAGAAAATCCGCATACAAGTATATCGCAGGGTCAATGCTATATTATTCTTAAATGAAAATTACACTAGGTTGGCTTTTAATTAATATATACTTGGAGCATCGATAGATTTACATATTATTTTTAACAGCCTAATTACTCCACGTAACTACCACATCCATTTTGGTATGTGGTATCGCAAGTGTAAATTCAGGAAAAAAAACTATGTTGGTTAGTGCGAGCTGCAAATTTTGTTTTTCGGTATGTATAGGTATTGTGGGTTGTAACACACCATGGTTAAAACAAAATAAACAAGCCGTGAGCTTAACTCGAATGATACAGCCACTCAGCTAGGGTGACTTACTGAAATGAATATGTCGAGCAGAAGGAGCTAGAGTGAGATTGTGTTGTACCAGTTATCAAATGATATTTTTGAGAAGGAAAGAGTAGCAGTCTAAACATATTAGAAAAACAAAAGTAGATTGGTTTACCCTAAAAGTTTACTCAACCTTATTCTTTATTGTGCAGCAACCATGTTGACAGCCTGGCATCTCTTTGTTCCATTCTATTGACTTCATGTGGATGTATGAAGCCCTTTGAGCACAAATCTTTCTATGGAAGGACCTTCATGGGATTTGGAGTGCTCAATGGCATCTCAATTTGGCTTCTCAATCAGAGTCTATGTTTCAACTCTGTTGGTTTCTATCAGGTAAGCATTGTTCTTTGTTTCTGTCCAAACTTCTAAAAAATGAATGGTCAGTTCTTTTTGGTGTTGGAGGTGTAACTGTGGCTGAAATCCTAATTTCTGAAAATAACTCTGAACCATGTACTCCCTCCGTTCCAAATTACTCGTCGTAGAAATGGATATATCTAGAACTAAAATACATCTAGATACATCCATACATGCGACAAGTAATTCGGAACGGAGGGAGTATATATTTGCAGGGCAAGTCGAGTGCATTGGTTGGATCTAGATTCCTGATATTGCATAGGACTCGTCAAAAGGTTAGCACTTATTCTATAATGTGGGTCACATAAAAATCAAAATTTTAATTTCTGAAATAAGACTGAACCATGTATATATTTTCGGATAACAATTTGCCTCTAATATCTATGTACCTTATTATTCTGTCGCCGCTCTTCCGATTTGCTCGGGTACCTTATTATTTCTCCCTATTATAGTGTTTTCTCAAAGTTGTAATCCCATACCGTAATTAATTCCTTATAGTATACTTGCTTTTGCTCCTGTCATCATAACGAACCTATTTAACTCATGACATGTGTAATGGTCATTTATACCCATTTAATCTCTTCTGGAGCTCTTCATGAATCTATGCTCTATTTGCTGAAGAGGGTTCAGTGCAGTGTCTTCAAAGGTCGGGAAAAAAATGTTATGATGCAGAGGGGACAGCATCTTGAAGGGAGCAATGTTTTGATACTTGCTTTATAGGAATTCTCTTTCTTTGCCTAGAACTTGTGATTTATGGCTGATGTCTATTCCATCTTTGCAGGTGCTTCTCAATTATAGATGGAAAACTTAACATGGAGGCACATAGCTTGCTGATTTTGCTTCTAGATTGGCCCTTGAGAGGGAGACCGACGCAAAGTTCAGCAGGTTTCAGGTGTGCGACCTCTATTCCTTGTGTTTGTTTCCCTCGCTGAGCTTGGGCATTGTACATTTTGGTAAATATAGTTAGTTACTTTGTTTACTGGCAATTGTGAATATTCAGAGCACATACATGCTTGGTTTACTTCAGTTAGTACCTGCCATTCAGTAATCAGGACTGAAGAAAATGTGCCTCCCTATTACTGTGACCAAATTAAGTAAACTTATACAATAAGCTTGTTCATTGTTTCACTTGTGGAAACTAAACTACTACTCTGTTAAATTCATTATAGTCATCTTTAAAGGAGTTGTGGTTGGTTGCCATTGTGGTGAAGTAATTTCTTGCTGAAGCACCGGTCTAAATTTATCATTGGTTTCGCTGGTGCTGCATGTAAGTGGGATTACTAATTGTTCCATTGGTTTTGCTCTGGTGAGTTCTTCCCCATATACCTTTGATGCTTTTGCCTCCATACCTTCGAGCTGGTATTTTTTTCAAGGTTTATCATGTTTTTGTGGTGGTGTGACTGGCTCAGAGTTTATAATCATTTGTCTTCTTCAATGAATGTCTGTGCTATGATATTCTGTAAGGCTAGGCACACACTAAGTTGGTTAATGCTTTTGATCTAGCTTGTTGGGAGATAATGAAACAATAATGTTTATCTGCTCACAATGCCTTATATTGATTGTTCTGGATAGGTATTTTAATCGTAAGAGATGTCTCCAAAAAAGCAAAAACAACAATTCACTGTTGATTTACTTTGCTATGATTGCTCCCATTAGATTGTCCTTAAATCATGTGCAAAGATGAAGTATTGTTCGCTGACTATCAACCTGACAGATCAGATGGGATGATGATGCAGAGTGTTAAAAGGCCTAATGGGTTATCTCGTTGGTAGATGAAGCTTGTTGGATTGATTTCAGGCCATTGAAAACAGATGACACCATGCCTCCCCCAGTTAATGAACATGTGTCGCTTCCAAGTAATAGTGAATTTTCTATTCTCTTTGCTCTGCTGAACTTTCTTTTCTTTTGCCATTTTGGCTGGTAGTCTTTGATAGAATTTTGTGATATCTACCTGACTCCACAAGGTCATGCAACATTAAGAATTGCTGGGTTTGAAAAACACAGGATGGAATTGTTAATTCATTATCTCTGTCTGAAGCAAGACATATTTGGTACACTGTTGAATAGAGTTGATGTATCAGCATGAGTAACATTGTGATATTCTAAGGGTTGGTGTTAAAAACCCACCTAGAAACCATTGTTTTCCCAGCAACTATGTGGTTCATATGTTGATATGATTGTTTACTGGTAGGACAACCAGGAGGTAGTGCAATATCCTTATTAGTTATACTCAGGGATGCAAAATCTTCACCTGATGATTCCACCCCTTTTTACATGACACTAGCTGCCGCATAGTAAAGTGTCTCGCCGATGCTCTTTATGACACCAACTGACAGATTAATAAGTGCACTCATAGAGAACATAACAAGGTATTTTAGGAAGTGCTTGGACTAGGTTCAAATTTTTGACAGTTTTAGGCACGCTTTTTTTTACAGTGTTGGTTTCAAAAAAAAATTCCGATACAGTTAGACTTTCTGAAATACAGCCTTGAACTACACATGAAACAATAGTGTTTATTTGGTCACCAGCAAGATGATGATGTGAAACGAATGACTTTGTGTCTTTCAGAGTTTCTACCATTAAATAGTTTCTCATAACAGAATATTTGCTAATATTGGTAGCTAAAAATGAGATACTTATGCTTGTTGATGCCTTCCCTTTTTGTAGTAACATCCATGTGTCCAGCATATGTAGAATATTAGATTTTTTTGGCTGTTTATTGTAGTTCGTTCTCAAGGTTTGGAAAATTCTTTAGCTATATTCCTTGTCTCAAGCGAGCATGAGCAACATCTTCTTTATGCCGCATGCCGCCAAGTTTCCCTATTTTAGATGGTTGTGTATTTTTGCTTCTAAAAAGGGATATGTATTTTATTAATCTTACTATAATTTGTGGTAGGTACATACTGAAGGATGTTCTGAGGCTAGCACCTGGTTTAGAAGTTTTGCAATTCACAACAATACCTCATAATTTTGATTTGATGTCGAGAATGTCAATTGAAGAATGAGCCTATGAACTGCATTGTATTTTGTGCTTGTGGCGGGTTTTTTTTTGCAATTATAAGTTTACGTTTATGGGTATTATAGAGTCCTTTCTTTTTCTACAAGGGGCAGTAGCCGTGCCATTCGATTCGAAGGACAAAGAGTTGATCACAAAGGGGTAGCACACATGATATATACACAAGAGTATAGAACCAAATTATATGATGTAATTGACCACTATTTCTATTAACTTCTCATGTACAAATGTTCACGAGTTCATGTATTAAGTACATTTTATTGTGTCACTTGTGCTTTCTCTTTTTAATGCAAGTTTACAGCTACTCGGCGTTCCTAATTGCAGACTCAACTATTTTGACCTACTGATCTAATTTGTGGCATTATTACCTTTAGAAAATATTTGCATTTAATTTCCTTTATGTATAGGGGGTATAAGTTCTTACCAAATGTACTCAAATATACGGCTATTGAAAAAAAATGCAAAAATTGAAAAAATGCAAAAATTTTCAACACAAACATGGTTTTAAACGGGTCTTTGCGCCATTTGGTGCAACTGGTCATCTAGTAGGATCAATCCATCACGCACTCACTTCTTCGGTTGCTGCTACTTTTACATCAGGAGTATATAGTGCGGCTGCAGAACCGCCGTTGCCAGCCTTGTCGTTGTTGAGCAGGAAGCTCGGCTAGGCACCTACAACTCCATATGCACACGGTCGACGGCCTGCTGCCCCTACAGTATTCCTATCTTTGCTGTGCTAGATGTCCATGTCTAGAACAGGGTTCTCCAAGGCATCGAGCTTTGTAATAGCGTGAAGTTGCCAATTTATATTTTTTATAAATGTTGCAATGTGCATCTAGAGCTGCATGTCGGCGTTGTGATGGTCACCGCCGTGCTGCAATGGGCCTTCGATGCTGCAGGCCGGTGTTTGTCCACCATGCATCGCCGCCATGCTGCAATGGGCCTTCAGTGCCACAGGCCGGTGTTGTCCACCATGTGTCGCCGCCATGTTGCAATGGGGGTCTGGAACAATGGGTCAGTGTTGTGATGGTCACCGCCATGCTGCAATGTGCGTTTGGAGCCGTGGGCCGGTCTTGTGATGGTCGCCACTGTGCTGCAATGGGCCTTTGGCACCGTGGGCCGGTGTTATCCACTGTGCTATAATGGGCGTCTGCAGCCGCGAGCCGGTATTGTGATGGTGGCCCCGCGCTTCAATGGGCGTCCGGAGCTGCGGGTCGGTGTTGTCCACCATGTGTCGCCGTCGTGTTGCAGTGGGCGTTTGGAGCCGTGTGTTGGTGTTGTAAGGGTCGATGTCATGCCGCAATGGGCGTTTGGAGCCATGGGTTGGTGTTGTGAGGGTTGACGTCGTGCTGCAATGGGCGTCCAGAGTCGTGGGCCGGTCTTGTGATGGTCGCCACCGTGCTGCATGGGCCTTCGGCGCCGCAGGCAGGTGTTGTCCACTATGCTGCAATGGGCGTTTGGAGCCGCGGGCCGGTGTTCTGATGGTCGCCACCATGCTGCAATGGGCCTTCGGCACCACAAGCCGGTGTTGCCCTATGTGCTGCAATGGGCGTTTGGAGCCGCGGACCGGTGTTGTGAAAGTCGCCTTCATGCTGCAGTGCGCGTCCAGAGCCGCGTGCCGGTGGTGTCCACTGTTGTAACACACTCGATGCGACTATATCTCCCACATGTCGAGGCACGACTTAGAGGCATAATCGCATTGAAGGCATATGTCGCAAGTTAGGCAATCTTCACAACATCCCATGTAATATAGATAATAAAAGGGGAGATAACATAGTTGGCTTACACTCGCCACGTCAATCAAGTACATAAATAACATTACATCATCCAAACACTCATGGCCCGACTACGGTGCCAAAATAAAAGATAACCCAACATGCGACACGGTCCCGATCATCCCCAACTGGGCACCACTACTGATCATCAGGAAAGGAAACATAGTATCGTTGAGAGTCCTCGTCGAACTCCCACTTGAGCTCAAGCGCGTCACCTGGAGCGGAATCATCAGGCCCTGCATCTGGTGTAATAGTAATTTGTGAGCCACAGGGACTCAGCAATCTCGCACCCTCACGATCAAAACTATTTAAGCTTATAGGTAAGGCAAGGTAAATATGTGGAGCTGCAGCAAGCGACTAGCAAATATGGTGGCTATCCTGTTCGCAAAAAGAGAGCGAGAAGAGGAGGCCAAGCGCGAGCGAGAAACTAGAGGACAACCTGCGCAAACATTACTCCAACATCGTGTTCACTTCCCTGACTCCGCCGAGAAGAGACCATCACGGTAACTCACACTGTTGATTCATTTTAATTAAGTTAAGGTTCAAGTTATCTACAACCGGACATTAACAAATTCCCATCTGCCCATAACCGCGGGCACGGCTTTCGAAAGTTTAAATCCCTGCAGGGGAGTCTCAACTTAGCCCATGACAAGTTCTCACGGTTAACAAAGGAATAGACCTCCTCCCGAGACGTTCCGATCAGACTCGGTACATCGGTTCTTCAAAACACTTCGACAGATTAAAACTAATCCAGCAACACCGCCCGAATGTGCCGACAAATCCCGATAGGAGCTGCACATATCTCTTTCTCAGGGCACACTCAGATTGTCCTAGGTACGGGTAGGCCAGCCCAAAGTTGCCCCTGGTGGCCACCGGCAGCTGACAGGTGGACCAACACTCAGAGGAGCACTGGCCCCGGGGGGTTTAAAATAAGATGACCCTTGGGCTCCGGAAACCCAAGGGAAAAAGAGGCTAGGTGGAAAATGGTAAAATCAAGGTTGGGCATTGCTGGAAAAGCTTTAATCAAGGCGAACTATCAAGGGGTTCCCATTATAACCCAACCGCGTAAGGAACGCAAAATCCGGGAACATAACACCGATATGACGGAAAACTAGGGCGGCAAGAGTGGAACAAAACACTAGGCGAGAGGCCGAGCCTTCCACCCTTTACCAAGTATATAGATGCATTAAGATAACAAGATAATATAATGATATCCTAACAAGTAAATAATGTTCCAACAAGGAACGACCTTCAATCTTCACCTGCAACTAGCAACGCTATAAGAAGGGCTGAGCAAAGCGGTAACATAGCCAATCAACGGTTTGCTAGGACAAGGTGGGTTAGAGGTTTGACATGGCAATTTGGGAGGCTTGAAAGCAAGTGGTAGGCATCGTAGCATTGGCATAGCAAAAGAGCGAGCATCTAGCAAAGCAAAGATAGTAGTGATTTCGAGGGTATGATCATCTTGCCTGCAAAGTTGTCAGAGTTGACTGGATCCTCAAAAGCAAACTCAACGGGCTCCTCGTTAGCGAACTCGTCTCCCGGCTCTACCTAAACAAGACAAACAAGCAACAAGGACACAATCAACCACGTGCAAGGATCAAACAATATGATGCAAAGATGGTATGCTATGCGGGATGCGATGCGGGATGCATATGCAAGATTTGACAAGGGATGCATGAACCTGGCCTCAACTTGGAAATCCAAGTGTGCCACTGGAAAGATGAGATGAAATCGCTTGAAAACGATATAAAGAACGCCGGAATCGGAGTTACGGTTTGGAAATGGCAAGCGATTCAAATATGACACCGGTCTGCGATTTACAACAAGTAGCCGTCTAAATGCAACGAGATGAACATGCTACAGCACCCAAACATGGCATAAAAATACATGGCAGGGATGCATTCATGATGCTTAACAAAAGTCTAGCACTGAGCTACGGCCAATTCATCCATTAACAGGTTCAAACAAGCATGACAAAAATGCATATGGCAAACAAATTTCAGACTTAGTGAAATTAACACTTGTCTGGAATTTCAGATCAGATAGCACTCTTCGGAGCAACAAAACTAGATGCTACAGGACCTGAACATGGCAAAGTAAAGCATGGCATGGAGCTACTCAAAGAGCTTAACAAAAGTACCTTAGTGACCTTGAGCCAAAAGGGATCAGAAAATACAATTGCAAGCATGTGAACATGGCAAAAACATAATCAGTTCTCAGACTTAGTGAAAACTGGAGCATGCTGAAAACAGATATCAAGTAGGCATGTTTACGAGCTCGATGCACTCACTACGGAGCAAGTCATGACCAACTAAGCATACAACCATCAAGAATACACAAAATGCAAGTTAGACATGGCAAGAACAATATCATAGCATGCACGGATCAACTACAACATCCTCGGCAAAATCGCTAACAAGTAGACAATCTGCCCAGATTCACGAAGTAGTAAAAGTAGAGCTCGATTGACTCAAGATAGGGTGCTCCATAATTGCAAACAAAGACATGGTTGGATAGATCACTACAATAATAACAAAACTTCCTTACTGATCATCCTCAAAAGAGGCACAGATCACTAGGAAACAACATGAACATATGGCCATATGAGATAAACAGCTCAAGGTCTTAGTGGAAATGCTAAGTCCCTGAAATCAGCGTTAGCAAGTGTCCCACTTTGCAAGCTTGTGCTAGTCACCACACACATCACAAAAATACATGGGTTGCACCTCTGGAAAGATGGTAAAACCCTTAACAAAACACATGTAGAGCTCATGGGCATATCATGCACACAATAAACATGGCAAAAAATGACAAATACCTAAATGAAGTAGCAGATCTGACAAATATCTCAAGTAGCACTCTTCTAACAGCATTTCAGGCATCAAGATGAACTCAAATGAAAATGATACAATGAAATGAAATGATGTACTCTCTGATATGAACATTTTGATATGCTATATGTCCAAAACGGAGATACGAATGCAAAATTACGGCATGATGAACATGAGCATATGGATCTGGGAATCGGGGACTTAGTGCAAAAAAACAACCTCGAGGTAAAAGTCAATGGGGCACGGAAACCGAGGCGGTGGCGGATCTCGCCGGAGAAGACGAAGATGGCGGCCGGCGAGGACGGGGTCGCCGGATCCGGCTCTCCGCAGCCGGATCTGGCCGAAGACGAGGTCGGGGAGGCGGCGGCCGGTCGGAGGGCGTCGCGCGGCGTCGGGGTGCGGCGGTGGCCGCGGCGGCCCAGTGCGGCGCCGACTGGAGGGAGCACCGTAGCACGCCGGCGATGGCGTCTGCGGCGGCCGGAGGGAGGAGGGGCGCCGCGTGCGGGGAAGAAGAAGGGCGCGGGGCGGCGCGCAGGGATGGGCCGGCGAGGGCCCCGCACGGGCTCGCGGGCCCGCGGGGTCGGGGCGATGTGGGCGCCCGGGCGGCGAATCAGGTGGTGCCACGTGGCGGCGGCGGGAGGAAAACGGACATGTCCGTCGGCGGCTGTTTTGTCCGGCGGCGCGCGATGATGAGTGGATCTAGGGTTTTCGGGAGGAAGGAGAAGGAGAAATTTCGGGGGATCTTTAAATAGGCATAGGAGGAGCTAGGAGAGTCCAAATAAGGTGCGGTTTTCGGCCACGCGATCGTGATCGAACGCTCTAGATGATGGAGAGGGTTTTGGTGGGTTTTGGGCCAAATTGGAGGGGTGTTGGGCTGCAACACACACGAGGCCTTTTCGGTCCCTCGGTTAACCGTTGTAATATCAAACGAAGTCCAAATGATACGAAACTTGACAGGCGGTCTACCGGTAGTAAACCAAGGCCACTTGGCAAGTCTCGGTCTAATCCGGAAATGTTTAATCCCCACACACGAAAGAAAGGTAGAAATGACCACCGAAGGAGAACGGAGCGCCAGAATGCAAAACGTACAACAAGGAAAATGCTCGAATGCATGAGACGAACACGTATGCAAATGCAATGCACATAATGACATGATATGAGATGCATGACAACGACCACAACACACAGAGACAAAAAAACCCGAACCCGAAAAAATAAAATAACTTAACGCCGGAAACGGCAAGAGTTGGAGTACAAATTGGAAAAGTCATATCCGGGGTGTTACAACTGTGCTGCAATGGGGTCCGGAGCCGCGGGCCAGTGTTGTGATGGTCGCTACCGTGCTGCAATGGGCCTTCGGTGCCGCAGGCCGGTGTTGTCCTCTGTGCTACAATGGGCGCTCGGAGCCGCAGGCCGGTGTTGTGAAGGTCACCATCATGCTGCCATGGGTGTCCGGAGCCGCGTGTCGATAGTGTCCACTGTGCTGCAATGGGGGTTCGGAGCGGCAGGCCGGTGTTGTGATGGTTGCTACCGTGCTGCAATGGGCCTTCGGTGCCGCAGGCCGGTG
>NC_041382.1:452964688-452969702 GCF_002162155.2 Triticum dicoccoides | reverse complement strand
TGTGAAGGTTGCCATCATGCTGCAAATGGCGTCCAGAGCCGCGTGCCGGTGGTGTCCACTGTGCTGCAATGGGGGTTCGGAGCCGCGGGCCGGTGTTGTGTGGTCGCTACCGTGCTGCAATGGGCGTCCGGAGCCGCGGCCGGTGTTGTGATGGTTGCCGTCGTGCTTAAATGGGCGCCCGGAGCCGCGGGCCGGTGTTGTGATGGTTGCCGTCGTGCTTAAATGGGCTTTCGGAGCCATGGGTCGGTGTTGTGATGACCGCCGTCGTGGTGTAATGGGCAACCCGAACCGCGGGCCGGTGTTATGATGGTCACCGACATGCTGCAATGGGCGTCCTGCAATGGGCGTCCGAAGCCGTGGGCCGGCGTTGTCATGGTCACCACCGTGCTGCAATAGGCGCCCGGAGCCACATGTCGGTGTTATGACTGCGGGTCGTGGTTGTGATCATCGTCGCAGCACTTGAATGGTAGTCGGAAGCTTCCCGTTGGTGTTGTGATGATAGTCGCCACGCTGTGATGGTCACACACGGCTGCAAAGAGCGTCCGAAGCTTTGCGCCGGTGTTGTGATGGTCGTCACCGCACTGCAATGAGCATTATGGGAGCCGCGGGCTGCTGTTGTGATGGTCGTTCTTCTGTAACGATAGTTCGGAGCTGCGGCTTTGCCGTCGTGATGGTCGCCGGCGTGACAATGGACGTTCGGAGCCGTGGGTCAGATGTTTGTGATGGTCGTCGCCGTGCTCGAATGGACGTCGCCGTATTGGGAGGTTTTCGCTGTGAGGCGCCGCAGGAGGTGCACGCTGGTGCTACCATGAAGAACAACACACTGCTTCAAGCCTTCAAGCCCGTGCAAGCTAAAGCTAGCTCCAGAGATGATAAGTTTGCAGCAAAAACGGAGAGATACCATTCGGTGGCGTATGGTGTTGCGAGCCGGCCGTCGGCTACTGCTCTTCGGAGCTGCCGGGGCTTCCGGGCTGCCGCGTCTAGAATGATGTTACGAGGAGTTTTGCGAAGCCATAGATGCAGGCGCTAAGAGCATCTCCAGCCGTTGTGTCCCAGGAGGCGTTTTTTCGGCCTCCTCGGAGGCCCCGGCGAATTTTTTTCTTTGGGGGTGAGATTTGTTCCAGTCGTCGCCCCACCCACACACCTACCCAGTCCACGTCCGCGCCGCTCCGACTACGCCCACGCCGTGTCGTCCGCCAACAGCACGCCCACGCCGGAGTAGAATAGCTGGAGGAACTGGCTGGATCGGTGGGTGGAGGAGAGGTACATTGATGACAAGAAGAGCAAAACAGCCAGAGCTACGCGACGATGCCGGACTCGCCGTCCAGGAACTCGACGACGGCGCAGCAGTACGTGCCTAGCCCATCGTTCTACGCCTACCGGCGGACCTCGCGGCGGAGCTCCGCGCGCCACGGCCACGCGCGCAGCCTCTTCGGCGGCTACTCCTCGCCCGACCACGCACGCTCCTCCTCCGCCCCGCCCACGCGCGCTTCGGCCGCGCCCCCGCCTCGCCAGCTCCGGCTAGTGGCCTCCTCGAGCTCGCTGTATGGCGGCTCCGGCCAGCGGCCTCCTCGAGCTCGCCCTGCGGCAGCTCCAGCACGCCCGGGCCGGCGCGCGATGAGCAGGGCGGCAGCGCGCGGCGCGCGGTGAGCAGAGGCCGGCGCGCGGCAAGGAGGCGGCCGCGACCAGCAGCGGGAGTGCCCGCGGGATCCAGCCGGAGTGGGCGGTGGAGCCTGGCGGGGAGGGGGCCGGAGAGGCGGTTGCCGGCGAGGGAGGGAGAGAGGATGGGAAGGGCCGCGGCGAGGGAGGGAGAGAGGTTGGGGAGGGCCGCGGCGAGGTAGGGAGAGAGGTTGGGGCGGGCCGCGGGAGAGAGATTGGGGAGGGCGGCGTGGGAGAGAGCACGTTGGTGGGCCCAGGAGAAAAAGTATACACAGCCGAGTGGGAGGCTGACGGTGGGCCAATGACATGCAAAATCTTCTCTCTCCGCCCCCAACAGCCCCCCGGTGGCCTGGGTTCGCCCCGAGAGCGCCGGCTGTATTTTTTACCAAATCCGGCGAAAAGTAGGGTCTTGGGGGCGTGGCTGGGACGATTTTTAAGTACCGGTGTCAAAAAAGTGGTCTGGGGGCGTTCCTGGGGGCTCGGCTGAAGATGCCCTAAGACTGCGTTGCGGCGTGTGCTGGAGGAGTTGGAGACTAGCAGACGGCTGTGATCTATCTTATCTAACGGTAGACAAGGCGATTTACCTTTGGTTTGCATCAGTCGGATTACGCGTAGCAGCGGCCATAAAAAATCGCCATGACCTTTGCTAATTTTTCAAAAAAAAAACCAGTGCCAGAAATTTAGCGAAACATTGATGAATCATTTTTTTTTTAAAAAAAGAGGCGCTTACCCGGCCTTAAACTGAGGCCCTTGCGAGTTCAACAAGTTTAACATAGTACGACTAGAAAGAAGATAAAGCCATGTGATACATGCCCGTAGGCGAGATCAAGCGACGCAACGCTAATACGGGATCGGGGCTCTCGTGGTAGCAAGGGGCGACGTCAAGTCGGTGATGCCCCCTGTGTCGATCGACGCAGCTCAGTATACTTTGCACACACCTTTGAGGCCAGCTCCTTCACGTGCCTTCGGTCTTGCGCCCTTGTTAGTGGCTTCCACAACTACAAGAAAGACATCATTTTGTATAGCAAATCAGCCGAATGTTTGATGAATTGTCCCTCTATCAATGCCTTATTTCTCGTAGTCCATAGTGACCAGGCCATAGCACCAAATCCTAGTCAGGCCATCCGTCTATCACGTCTCATAGTGGACAATACCATTCTATAAAAATGTGAGAACCCAATTGGATTCCACGACGATCCCGTTACCGATGAATCAACATTTCCTCAAAACATTGGCACTCATGTGTATGTTCCTGAAAAGCAAAAACAAAATGCCTCGGCTTCTATCCCAAAGTATTACATCAAAAGCAACCGAATTATATGCTGCTGCTTTTCTAACAAAAATGCACATTCAAAGGAAATTACAATCATCAACAGATCAATTCATATATCCAGGGAAAATTACAATCATCAAGTACCTATATGCATGGGCAGATCAACTCCATCAATGATTACTATCCTGACCAGTCAACTAAATCTAAGATCAATAAGCAAAACACTTACCTAAATAGTGACACTCACCACTAACCCTAGCCACTAACAGAAGTTAGGCAGGAGGGGATGAGGATAACCTGCCGGAGAAGAGGAGGAGGGATGACATCTGGCGGGTGTGTGTGCACATTGTAGCGGTTCGCGGCATGAGGGAGACGGCGGATGGGCGGGGCTCCACCGGAGGCGACTGAACGACCGTTGCCGAGCAGAGGCAGCAACAGCGAGTGGCAGAGAGACAGTGTCGAGCGGTTGAAGGGAAAATTTCCCCAATTCCGGCGAGGTGGGTTTATATATGTGTATAACTAGCAGTGTTCTCTAGAAAGGCAAGCGCTGCTAGTACTCCTCATATTAGGAGCGATCATCATATACATAAAACACTGCCAGTAAGTGCACTAGCAGTGCCTAGTTTCCTAGCCAGATTTTATTTTAGGGTGACAAGAGCAATTAGGTATTTTTTGTGTGTTCCCAAGCTCCTACGATTTTTTTGTTTCATGAATTTAATTCATAAATCCAAACATCCATATGTGCTACTTGAAAGTACATAATTTATTTAAAACTGCCTTTTGAATTAATAAAAAAATACCGCCGGAACAATTGCATGGTGTCAATTACTGATCACTTGAACCTGTGGTTAAATTTCAAAGGGTCAAACACAAGTTATGATACACGTTCAAGAGATCAAGCGGCAAATTATATATACGTTCGAAGGGGCGAGAGTTTCCGGTTTGAGAGTGACATGGTGGTGATGTTATTTTTGTGACATAACATATTTGTATGCATGTAATTATGTACACCATTCCTAGTGACATATCCAATTGTTGGATTTATAAAAGGTTGCTAAGATATCTTGTAGGAAATTTGTATTCTTCATGTTAGCAGTGTTTGATGTCCTAAGACGCTGCTACTGATGTCACTAGCAGTGTTCACGACAAAGCGTGCACGCTGCTAGTATGCTTTTAGGGTTTTAATGTGACAAACAAAATTATGTTTTGTGTGTGTGCTCTCAATCTCATGTTACCAAAATTGTTGTTGTCCGTTTGCTTCTGTTTCATGAACTTAATTCATAAATCCGAATATTCAGGTGTGTTAGAAAATTACGTAGTTCATTTAGAAATGCTTTTTGAATTATAAAGAATTTGAAACACTGTCGAAAGAAGTTGAAACCTTGCATGGTGTCAATATCTGACCACTTGAACGCGTGGTTAAATTTTCGAAGTGTCAAACATAAGTTTTGATACATGTTGCTTTCGACCCGACGAGAGATCAAGTGGCGAGATATATATGCATTCAAAGGGGGGCAAGTGTCCGGTTTAAGAATGACATGGTGGTGGTGTTATTTTGTGACATGATTTCTTTTTCATGCATTTAATGTACATCATTCCTACTGATATATCAAAATTTTGAATTTACAGGGTTGCTAAGCTATTTTGTAGGGAATTCTTATTCTTCATGTTAGAAGCGTTTGGAGCGTACAAACACCGCTAAAAAAATCACTAGCAGCATCCGCTACACTACAAGAACGCTGCTAGTATGCTTTTAGGATTTTTGTGTACAAGCACAATTATGTTTTTTTTGTGTGTTCCCAATCTCATGCTACCAAATTTTGGTGTTGTTCATTTGCTTTTGCTTCATGAACTTAATTAAATCCAAACATTCGTGTGCGATAATTGAAAAGGTACGTAGTTTATCTAGAAATGCTTTTGGAATTATAAAAAAATTGAAATCCCGTCGGAAGAAATTGAAACCTTGCATGGTGTCAATATCTGACAACTTAATAAGTGGTTAAATTTTCAAAGTGCCAAACATAAGTTTTGATACATGTTGCTTTCGACCTGACGGGAGATGAAGTGCCGAGGTATATATAC
>NC_041382.1:452949547-452964413 GCF_002162155.2 Triticum dicoccoides | reverse complement strand
TTGAGAATGACATGGTGATGTTGTTATTTTTGTGACATAATTTTTTTTATGCATGTAATGTACATCATCCCTAGTGACAAATCCAATTTTTAGATTTATACATGGTTGCTAAGCTATTTTATACTAGATGTTTAAACGCTGCTAATAAATACACTAGCAGCGCCCAGGTCATCTATGCATAACCTTCATGGAACACTACTAGGAAAATGCTTATACATAGAATTTTAGCAGTAGCGTCTGTTTGGGCACCCACGCTACTGGTATTTACCAGTAGCGCCGGCCAAAATGGGCGCTACTGCTACTGCGTAGCAGCAGCGCTGGTTGGCGCGAGCCGCGCTGCTATTTAGCGGGTCGCCGGGGCCAAAGGGTAGGCCACTTAGCTGTAGCGTGTGATTTGCGCCGGCGCTACAGCTAGTGGGCTTAGCAGTAGCGCTTACCCATTGCCCGCGCTGCTGTTAAGCCCACTACCTCCCCCCCGCGCCCCCGGCCCGGCCTCATCACTCTCACTCACACTCCACACTCCTCCCTCGATCCCCTGCGCGCCGCCGTCGACCCCCGCACGCTGCCGTCCCCCACGCCGACCTTCCTCCCTGCGTCGGCCTCCCTCGCCCATGCCGGCCCTCCTCCCCGTCGGCCGCCCAGCTCCCCCGCGTCAGCCTCCTCTTCCGCCCGCCGCCCCGGCCCCCGCGCCGGCTCTCCTCCCGCGCCGGCCCTCCTCCACCGAGAGGTACTCCTCCCTCCTCCTCCCTCCCTAGTTACAATTATTAGAGTAGTTATTTTGAATCCTATGTAGTTGAAAAAATGTAGGTTATGATCGAACCTTAGCTAGGAAAGATTAGGTATGAATCCTAGTTAATTCGTATGAACCCTAGGTTTTTAAATTTAGCTAGGTTTTAAAGTTAGGACAGAGATTTAGCTAGGTTTTTAATTAGGTGTAGTTAATAGAATTTAGGTGTTTTAAGTGTATTTAAAAGAGTTTTAGGTGTTTTAGTTGTTTTAGGTGTAGTTAACAGAATTTTAGGTGTTTTAGTTGTTTTAGGTGTAGTTGACAGAATTCTAGGTATCATTTTAGTTAAAGCAATTGTTGTTATTTTTTTAGTTAAAGCAATTTTCCTGTTATATGCAAATTTGTAGTGGACATGTCATATTTTGAACATGTCACATTTTGGACATGTCATATTTTTCCGAGTGGCCTATGTTTTGCCACAAATGTCGATTCGTTTACGTTCTGGCAAATTTCAGGCGCTCGATATGTCCTGTTTTTAGCAAAGGTCATGCCAAATTTTGCTAAGTGTTTATTAATTTTGTTTTCATAATTAAGCATTTTTTTCTCGACGTCGATGATGCTTATCCCACATCCTCGTCGTCGACTCGACGGAGGACTCCTGGTTGAGCCGAGGGGCCATGTCCGGGACTTGGCTCCGCCAGGCTGGTACTGGGTTGTGCTACCTTCTGGTGAGCGCAGCTTAGTGAGGAGCCAGCCCGTCGTCGACCCGGAGCTTCTTTGGTGGCGGTCACGTGGGCCTGCATCGGTGGAGAGGGTTGAGTCCCCCGCGCAGGTGGTACAACACCGTGTCACGGAGGAGAACGCGCACGTCCAGCGCTACTTGGTTGCGTTGGCGAACGGTCGGTTCTTCAATACCTGGCAGATTCTTTGGGAATCTCACCGGAGCTATGATCCGGTGATGATTCCTTCTCTTTGGGTGTCCACCACGGCCCACTGAACCTAGAGGAGCTATTATTCGATATGTATTAGTGATATTATATGATGATCTTTGCTACAAACTACTATATATGTATTCGATGATGGATTATTAATTACCTATTAGTTATTTGCTTATTCAATGCAAAAGATGAGCGCGGTTTGTGCTACAAACTACTATATATGTATTCATGATGGATTATATGATGATCTTTGCTACAAACTACTACAAACTACAATTTTTAGGTGTTTTAGTTGTTATATGATGATCTTTGCTACAAACTACTATATATGTATTCGATGATGGATTATTAATTACCTATTAGGAAATGTCTGACGACGAAAGGGAATTTGCTATGTGCGAGTACTGCGAAGATGAGCGCGGTCTGTGCGCAGGCCTCACCTGGTAGAAGGTCGGCGCTTCAGCATCAAGCTCCAAGAGACCTTCGATATTGAAATGGTACACAACGATGACAAGTGTTTTTTGTTATTTTTTGCACGACTTTTCTGCTTCTTCAACGTGTAATTTCCGTCTTTTACAATTCGACTAGCTTATCCCATGCCATGCAAGACGCTATGTCTTGGAGAAGATGGGTTTTGAAGATCATGAAAGAATGGAGATAAAGATAATTCAACTAAGGACCCATCATGGTTATGATTTTGCTGTAAATCTATACAATTTTGTGAACTCATCCAATTTTGGTTGTCTGAATTGGGAAGCCATTTGCAAGGTGTATGATTTTCATGAGGTATGCTTCTCACCTTCGATCTTGGTGATCCTGACATCGATGAAAATGATATGACCATTTGGGTCCTTGTTTACACGCTTCCAATTCTACCTTGTGTGGGTTTCTTAAACATATTTACTAAGTAATTTATATTGTTTATTTCAAAATATTTGACAGCTTATTTCCATTGACAACTTATTTTCATTCTTCAAAAAATGTACGGAAAATGATAGATAGAACCTACTACTACAATGATGAAGCACAATTAACTTATAAGGAGCAAGATGGTCTTATCGCATTTTTACTAATCTTGAGAATTACAATAGCTATTATCAAACTCCTCCACATTATGGTCAATACGTGCCACTAGTGCACGTGTTGTACTATGATAACATCAATGGAGATATCATGGTAAGATTTTCTATTATTACGACATCCGTGCATCTTTTGCATAAATTCTTCTAAAACTAAACTACATTGCTAACTACAAAGTTATTACTATGTTTTTGAACAGAAAATCCCGATGGATTGTGTGCCTCATCTGATGTTGCCGAGAGGTCGCGTTAATGTTATGAGCTTACGGCCACCACGACCAGGTCAGCCGCAGTATCCACATCACTCCTGTCCATACCGGATTTCTATAAGCGAGGAAGCCATGATAATAAATGATTTCAAAAAATGTTTGAACCATCGTAGAGAGCTACTTGGAAACAACATTGTGCGTAGGCCAAGACTTGGAGACAGGATGATCTTCGTTCTTTATTATGGAGAGTCAATTTTCTAATGGAGAGTCAATGCCTATCTTGTTTTATGATATTTTACCTAAGAGAGGGTAGAGTAGGTCCTACGAGAGGAGTATGTCATAGCTAGAATGTGTTATTATGTGCTACAATGTGTTAGAGTTGATGATGATGAGGAGGAGTTATGATTATGACTAGTGACCAACTTGTTATATGATGTCTCATTGACGAACATTGTTTGGTGGTGATGACAAGTGGTAATGAATATGCTATTTAAACAGACTAATTCATGATGAGTTGTTATTGTATAAAAGATATATCTGTTTAAACATGCACATCACCAAATGCTAAAAAAACATAAATGGTACCAGTAGCGCTGGCCTAAAAACGCGCTACTAGTACTTGAACTTACCAGTAGCACTGGTCTAAAAACGCGCTACTCGTACTTGAACTTACCAGTAGCGCTGGCCTAAAAACGCGCTACTACTACAAAATAGCTGTAGCACCGTAGCAGTAGCGCTGGTGCCCGCGCTACTGGTAGCACAAAAACCAGCGCTACTGGTAAGCTTTTCTCTAGTAGTGGAAAGCTGCAAGTACTTCCACATTAGCAGCAGTCGCTTTTCCAGCACACGCAGCTAGGACTTAGTCGAAATAGTTGTGACATTCGTACTATCTACTTAAACGCTGCTCACAGGAAAACCCTATAACGGGTTTCTAGTGTCTCTTCGTGAGGAGAGTCGGGGACCATTCGTTTCTTCCTCCTCCCTCCCCCCTACCTCGCAACTCCATTTCTCTTGTCTCAAACACCATGGAAATGGTGTGGTTCACAAGTTTTTCCTTGGCAATGAAAGGGGATCTGGAAGGCTCAACCAAGCTCTGATCACTCTGATACCAAAGACACTGGAAGCATGCACGGTGTTCGACTTCCGACCTATTTGCCTTGTGCACAGTATCCCCAAGATAACTTCCAAGCTGTTGACTGCCAGGCTAAGACCGCGCATGGGAGAGCTTGTACAAACGAACCAGTCCGCATTCATTAAGGGAAGATGCTTGCATGGTAACTTTCTCTTGGTTCAGCAAATGGCGCGCACGATGCATAGGAGGAAAGCCAAGGGAGTGATGCTCAAGCTTGACATAACCAAAGCTTTTGATTTGCTGGCGTGGCCGTTTCTGTTTGAGGTGTTAAGAGCCAAGGGCTTCTCGGAGCGTTGGATCTCTTGGATTGCGATCTTCCTCACCACCGCCAGCTCGAGGGTGCTAGTGAATGGATGTGCTGGTGACAAGTTCATGCACGCTAAAGGACTAAGACAAGGGGATTCGATATCTCCCTTGCTGTTTGTTATTGCCATGGACGTGCTTATGGCAATCATCTCCAAGGCGCATGAGGCACGAGTGCTTAGTACCATCAATGGATGTAGCCCAATGCAGCGCTTGTCCTTGTATGCTGATGACGTGGTTCTCTTCCTAAAACCAACATGGCTAGACCTCATGTGCGTTAAAGGAATCCTTGCTATATTTGGAGTGGCATCTGGGCTCAAAGTCAACTATTCCAAATCTATGGCAATCTTGATCAGAGCAGAAAATGAGGATGAAGAGCTTGTTAAGTCTGCGCTGCCATGGAGAATCGACACCTTTCCATGCAAATACCTTGGGCTCCAGCTTAGCATCAGGCAACTCAAATGTCAGAGTGGCAGCCAATTGTTGACACGGCTCTTCACATCTTGCCAGGATGGCAAGGGGGTCTCATGACGAGGACGAGGAGGCTCATTCTTGTCAATCAAGTAATGAGGGCGTGCGCTACACATCATCTCATGATAGCGGAGGCACCTAAATGGGCTCTAGAGAGAGTGGACAAGGGGTGTCGGGCATTTTTCTGGGCCGGAACCGAGGCGGTGAATGGAGGCAAATGTGTCGTCTCTTGGGCTAGAGTGTGCAGGCCTAAACACTTGGGAGGCTTGGGTGTCATTGACCTGTTTAAGCATGGTATCGCTTTAAGACTCAGATGGGAATGGCTCAGACGCACTTATGATTCCAGGCCGTGGCAAGGCCTCAACTTGACCTCGGACAAAAAGGTGGATCAAGCTTTTGGAAGCCTTGTCAAATGGGAAGTTGGTTCAGGAGGCAAGACCTTGTTCTGGAAAGACCGATGGATACATGGAGCAGCTATTAAAGATTTTGCACTCTTGGTTGTGGCAAAGGTGCGGACACAAGTGGCAAACAGGAGACTTGTGCGAGATGCGATGTACATGCTGTAACGCCCCGAGACAGATGTGCTAGGTGTCCTCCAGTTATTCACTATAGTTGCCTTGTCATTGCTGGCGTGTCATGCGTTTCATATCATGTCATCATGCGCATTTCATTTGCATACATGTTCATCTCATGCATCCGAGCATTTTTCCCGTTGTCCGTTTTGCATTCCGGCGCGCCTATGTCATCCGGTGTCCCTTTCTACTTCTTTTCGTGTGCGGGTGTTAAACGTTCTCAGATTGGACCGAGACTTGTCATGCGGCCTTGGTTTACTACCGGTAGACCGTCTGTCAAGTTTCGTGTCATTTGGACTTTGTTTGATACTCCAACAGTTAATCGAGGGACCGAAAAGGCCTCGTGTGTGTTGCAGCCCAGCACCCCTCCAAAGTGGCCCAAAACTCACCTAAAACCCATCCATCATCTCGGTCATTCGATCATGATCGCGTGGCCGAAAACCGCACCTCATTTGGACTTTTCTAGCTCCCTCTACCTATATATATGCTCTCCTCCAAAAATCCCGCAATCCAAACCCTAGATCTCACCTCCCTCCGCGCGTCGGACATGTCCGCTCGCCGGCGGACGCGTCCACCCAGCCGGCCACGTCGCCGAACCAATTAGAGGCAGCCACGTCACCTTCCCCGCCGCCTCGTCCAACCGGAGGCCGCCACCTGTCCCCGACGCGCCCCACTTCACCGCGCGACCCGCCGAAGCCCACCGGCCCAAATCCGGCCCGCGCGGGGCCGAACCGGGCCCGTCTCCGCTCTCCGCCGCCAGCATGCTCCGCCGCTGCATGCCGTTCACCCCCCGCCACGCCCGCTCGCCGAAGCTCGCCGGACTCCGACGAGCCGCGTCACCCGCTCCTCCACCCGCCTCGGACACCGCGTCTTCGCCGCCGCCGCCTCCGACGCTCTGCGCCGCCCGCGTCCCTGACGGACCGCGCCTTCATCCCCGGCTCCATCCACCATCGGCGCCGGTCCTCCCTCGCCGGAGAACGCCGCCCGCCGCCTCCTGCCTTCCCGATCCAGGCGGGATCGGGAGGAGGACGACCTCCCTCGTCGTGGGCCCCGCAGCTCCCCCGTGTTGGCCCAGTCCGCCTCTCCTTCCCCTCTGGCCCAACGGCCCGCTGGTGAGCCTCCCCGCCTAAGTCTCGCCCAAGCGTCACTTAGCTATCTCGCGCGCGTCTATTTTTTTTCTCTTCAAATCGTCTAAGTCACCAGTATTTTTTAGCTTTATTCATCGCATCATAACTTTGCACCCGTGGCTCTGTTTTGGACGTGTAGCATATCAAATTGTTCGTCTCGATGAGTACATCATTTCATCTCATTGCATCATTCTCATTTGAGCTCATCTTGATGCCCGAAAATGCTGTTGGAAGAGGGCTATGTGATGATAGTTTCAGATATGTTTCAGCAAATGCACTTTTGTCATTTTTGCCATGATTAATGTGTGCATGCTATGATCCTAAGCTCTACATGTGTTTTGAAGAATGCCATGTCATCTTTACAGGGGTGTATGCCATGTATTTTTGTGATCTATGTGGTGACTAGCACAAGCATGCAAAGTAGCTTACTCAATGATGCTGATTTCAGGGACTTCGAATTTCACTAAGTCCTTGTCCTGTCATTATTTTTATGCCATATGTTCATGTTGTTTCCTAGTGATCCGTGCCTTTTTTGAGCATGATTAGTAAGGATGTTTTGTAGATAAAGTTGTGCTCTATCCATCCATGTCTTTTTTTTGCAATTATGGAGCACCCTAGCTTGAGTCAATCGAGCTCTACTTTTGCTATAATATGTTCCTGGCAGATTGTTAACATGTTTAGCAATTTTGCCGAGCTTATTGTTGTTAATCCATGCATGCTATGATGTTGTTCTTACCATGTATAGCTTCTATGCCATGTCTACTTGATGGGTGTATGCTTAGATTATCATGCCATGCTTTGTAGTGAGTGCATTGAGCTCGTAAACATGCCTACTCGTTATCTGTTTGGCATGCTCCAGTTGTTCACCAAGTCTGAATCTGTTTTCGTTAATTGCTATGTTCACATGCTTGCAATTGTATTTTTTGATCCCTTTTGGCTCATGGTCACTAAGGAACTTTTGTTATATGCTTAGAGTAGCTTCATGCCATGCCTTGCTTTGCCATGATATGTTCCTGTAGCATGTAGTTATCGTGCTCTAAACATTACTTCCTGATGATAAATTCCTGACATGATGTTAATTTCACTAAGTCTGAAACCTGTTATCTTTTGCACTTTTGCCATGCTTGTTTGAACCTGTTAATGAGTGAATTAACCGTAGCTCAGTGTTCATCTTTTGTCAAGCATCTTGAGTGGATCCCTGCCATGTATTTTGTTGCTATGTTAGAGTGCTGTAGCTTGTTGTTCTTGATGCATTTAGAAGGCTACTTGTTGTTTATCGCAGACCAGTGCCATATTTGTTTTGCTTGTCATTTCCAAACCGTGCATCCGATTCCGGTGATCTTTATATCGATTTCGACCGAAATCAACTCACCTTTCCAGTGGCACTATTGGTTTTCCAAGTTGAGGCCAGGTTCAATCACTCCTTTCCAAATCATGCATATGCATCACATACCGCATCCCGCATATCATACCATGTTCATGTGTTGGTTGTTTACTATGTTGTGTGCTTCTTCCCGGTGTTGCTTCTTCGAGTTGGTTCCGATAATGTCGCGTTTGTGACGACCCGTACGACTATGTCCGTTTGTCTTCTTCATGGACCCGTTCTTCTTCCTTGCGGGATTGCAGGCAAGATGACCATACCCTCGAAATCACGTCTATCTTTGCTTGCTAGTTGCTCGCTCTTTTGCTATGCCTATGCTGCGATACCTACCACTTGCTTATCATGCCTCCCATATTGTTAAGCTAAGCCTCTAACCCACCTTGTCCTAGCAAACCGTTGTTTGGCTATGTTATCGCTTTGCTCAGCCCCTCTTATAGTGTTGTTAGTTGCAGGTGAAGATTGGAGTTTGTTCCATGTTTGGAACATGGATATTTTGTTGGGATATCACAATATCTCTTATTTAATTAATGCATCTATATACTTGGTAAAGGATGGAAGGCTCGGCCTTATGCCTAGTGTTTTGTTCCACTCTTGCCGCCCTAGTTTCCGTCATATCGGTGTTATGTTCCCGGATTTTGCGTTCCTTACACGGTTGGGTTATAATGGGAACCCCTTGACAGTTCGCCTTGAATAAAACTCCTCCAGCAAGGCCCAACATTGGTTTTACCATTTGCCACCTAGCCTCTTTTTCCCTTGGGTTAGGCCAGCCCAAGGGTCATCTTTATTTTAACCCCCCGGGCCATTGCTTGTCTAAGTGTTGGTCGAAACTAGAGCCCCTTGCAGTGCCACCTCGGGGAAACTCGAGGGCTGGTTTGAGTTGTACGGATTGCTTATCCGGTGTGCCCTGAGAACAAGATATGTGCAGCTCCTATCAGGATGTCGGCGCATCGGGCGGTCTTGCTGGACTTGTTTTACCATTGTCGGGGATGTCTTGTAATCGGGATGCCGAGTCTGATCGAATTTTCTTGGGAGAAGGAATATCCTTCATTGACCGTGAGAGCTTGTGATTGGCTAAGTTGGGACACCCCTGCAGGGATTTGAACTTTCGAAAGCCATGCCCGCGGTTATGGGCAGATGGGAATTTGTTAATGTCCGGTTGTAGAAAACCTGAATCTTATCTTAAATAAAATGCATCAACCGCGTGTGTAACCGTGATGGTATCTTCTCGGCGGAGTCCGGGAAGTGAACACGGTGTTGGAGTAATGTTTGACGTAGGTTGTTCTAGGATCACTTCTTGATCATAGTTGTTCGACCGTGCTTTTGCCTTCTCTTCTCGCTCTCATTTGCGTATGTTAGTCACCATATATGCTAGTCGCTTGCTGCAGCTCCACACCATACCTTTTACCCTTCCTATAAGCTTAAATAGCTTGATCGCGAGGGTGTGAGATTGCTGAGTCCCCGTGACCCACAGATACTTCCAAAACCAGTTTGCAGGTGTCAATGAT
Source organism: Triticum dicoccoides (assembly GCF_002162155.2). Lineage (NCBI taxonomy): Eukaryota > Viridiplantae > Streptophyta > Magnoliopsida > Poales > Poaceae > Triticum > Triticum dicoccoides. The sequence continues at coordinate 452,954,969 of NC_041382.1, read as the reverse complement.
GTCGTGCAGGTGACGCAACCGAGCTCAAGGAGTAGCTCAATGAAGATCTTGTCCATTGTGTTGTTCCGTTTCCAGTTGATCAGTAGTGGAGCCCAGTTGGGACGATCGGGGATCTGTGTAGCTTTTGGGGTAGTCTTCTTTTATTTTGGTTCCGCAGTCGGACCTTGAGTGTATTTGGATGATGTAATGCTTTATTCATGTATTTTTGTGAAGTGGCAATTGTAAGCCAACTATGTATCTCTTTCCCTTATGTATTACATGGGTTGTGTGAAGATTACCTCACTTGCGACATTGCTTTCAATGCGGTTATGCCTCTAAGTCGTGCTTCGACACGTGGGAGATATAGCCACGTCGAGGGCGTTACAAGTTGGTATCAGAGCCTTCCCCGACCTTAGGAGCCCCCTGCTTGATCGAATCGCTGGCGTTGTTGAGTCTAGAAAAATGTTTTGAGTCATTTAGGATTATATATATCGGAGAGTTAGGAATTCTTTTTACTCCTCGGTCCCTTCGTCGCTCTGGTGAGGCATCCTGACGTAGAGTTTTGACTCTTCTCTTCTCAAATTTCACTAATTTTTTTTAGGATCACGCGGGTATCTTGGAATCGTTCCGATGGTTTTGTGATGAGAACATTGTTCTTGGTGCCTCCTGACATTTAGGGGTTGTGGCAGTGTCCCGGGGAGTTGAGCTCCAAGGTGTTGTCGTCACAATTTTATTGTTGCAGTTCTGGAATACCTGAGTTCGCCGACATCGAAAATCTCTTTTATGCAGTTGTTGGTGAGATAACCTCGACGCCACCCAGTACTGGGGCGGGAGTTCGGGAGTATTTCCATAACTCGTATAACGGATGCTTTTCGAAGGTTGAGGTAAACGATTTCCGAAGGTTTCTTGGTTATGTGTTGAAGGATGGATACAGCTGGATGTAGGATTTGCTAGTTTTTGGCGAGATATTATGCTTCCCCTGTATCCCCAACACCTGATTGCATAACCGGAAAGTTTCGGGAGTTTATAAGTGGGAATTCAAGTAGCTACTAGGATATCTTTCCATCAGATGTATGATATGAAATTGGGGTTCGACATCTAGTGGTCCGCCTATCCACGGTTGGTTATACAGTGGTCTCGTTGTGTCTTAAAGAGTCCTTGGCTATGCTGACTCAGGGACGCTTCGTATGTCATGTGCACTGCCTTGTACATGATGGTGCTGTACGATCGAGCCCGTGTAGGCCCCACCACGAAAACTTCGGACGAAATCTCTATCATATGTTTGTTCCGGCTTATTCTGCAAGCCAATCCTTGTTTTTTGTTTTGAGTTGTGGTATTCGAGTTGCTTCGAAGTCAAGTGTTGATTCCATACATTTTCTAAGTAGTGTTCTCATATATCTATGTGGATGTTAATCCTTTGTGATAATCGAGATTGTCATGTCAATCCTTTTCAACCGGCGTGTTTCTCTTCAAGGGGATCCGTTCATTTTCAACATCCGCACGATTCAATCTCAGCTTTCTCAACGGTGTTCGTTTCATCCATCCCAAGTTGTCTTTGTTGTCCCTCCCACCCACCCTTTTTCTTCAAGGACTCAGATTTCTTAATCAAGTATCATCTTATTGATGAGAAGTCTCTCCATTCTTTTCCGTTAATGTTCTTATCCGGTGATTCTCATGAAGATTCTAATGGAGCTTCAAGCTCATCATTCTTTGTTCTTTTCTTCTCCGGTGGATTCAATTCAAGCTTTGGTATTGAGCATAGTCTTTTCTTTTTGCCCAATGCTTTTCTTATGCCGGTACTCTTCATATTAATTCATTTCTCGCTATTCAATTATTCCGGAGTGCTGAAGATATCCCAGAAGATTCATGTTTTCATTCCTAATCCGTTCAACCTATTTCGAGGTTGTTATCTCATTCAAGCCATTTAATTCAACCGGTGCATCCTCTCTTTTAAATCGTTCAACGGTGTTTTCTCTTGAGTGGGCCCTAACCCAAGGTCTTTTCCCAGGATCTTACCTGACTCTTCTATTTTCCCGGAGCTATCCTCAAATTTCTTATCGAAGTTTGACGTAAGAATGATTTATCATCAGTCAAATGTCTTTCTCCAAGATCTTTCAAATTCTTTTCATCGTTGGCTCAATCTCTTCGCTTTTGATTCTTCCGGAGTGCCTCAACAATTCTCAGTGGTGGTTCTCGTCGTCATTCTCAACATTTGAAGACCGAAGAAGAGTTTTACCTCCATATCTTATCCGTTCTCTCAGAGATTCGTGGTTCTAGTTCGAGCCCATCCTCTCATAATTGTTTTCGATTGTCAGAATTCTCTCCACCCATCCGAAGCAATTCAGGAGTCCTTTTCAGTTTGATTATCCGGAGTCCATCAATTCAGGTTTATTCATTCTCAGCTTTCAGTTATCATTCTCCAATCTTACCGGTGCATCGATCAAATATCCTCTAATCAGTTCATGATCTCTTCGTTCTTTTGTATCTAAACCCTCTCATGTATGTTCGTTCATTTGCTAATTCTTACCGGTGATTCATCCTTTTACTTCGTTCATTTTTAAATTCTTACGGTGGTTCGTTCAAGATTTCTCTTCCTTCTTTATCATATCAATTCATTCGGTGTTTCGATCCTACCGGTGTTTCGTTGAAGACCTTATCAAGTTATTGATATATCTCTTAATCCTTTTCAACGAGAATAAGTAGTATGCCAAATCCGTTGCTTGTCATCAATTTAAATTGATGAAGGATAAGCATAATGTAATTCTTATTCTTGTTTCACCCAAATGATTAATTCTTTATTCCGGAGGTTCATAAAAAATTCTTGAGTTCTCTCGTAATCTTTCTTTCCCGGAGTTCCAAGCTCTCTCAATTATCTCGTCGCGAAGCTCCTTCTAAATCATCGCAAGGTTTCACCTTGTGTTTTAAACTTCTCTTTCTTTTCATTATCCTTTTGTTTACCGGAGTTCTTCATGGAGGCGCTACATGATGCTTCATAAAGGATTTAATTCATTCTCTAAGTGATCATCAAGATTCTTTTTAGAGGAACTCAAGCATTCTTCATCTTGCAATCCGGAGTGCAATTCTTTCTTCTGTATCATTAGAGGTGGTATTATGTCATTCTTGATAATTTGAGTTCATGCTCCTTGATTCACATGTTGTTAAGAATGAGATATTTTAAACCCATCAATCTCGTCATTGGAGTTATCTTGGGTTATAGTTCACCTAAAGCCTTCCCTAAGGTTTGTTGCTATTTATGGTGCGTATAAATGACCCAAGTTCTTCATCTACTCTCCTGGTGAAATAATTTCTCGTCTCCTTGTTGATATCAATGCAATCAAATCTTTTTCGTGAGTGGCAAGTTGTCACCTCATAATGTTGAGATGCCTTCTATAAGACCATATCAAGCTTATTCTTTTCGTTGTTGGTGTTCCAACAACTCCGTTCGACTTCTCTCCTGAGGATGCCTTTTCAAGCTCTTTTGTGGCAGAAATTGGCATTTTCTTCTCCATTCTCCTATTTCAATTGTCTATCCTCTATTCTTTTGTTTCGGAGGCATTGTGATGTTGCTCTTTTCAACCCATCATCTCGTATTGTGAAGATCATGTTCTTTTCATGCCTATCCGTTTAACCGGAGTGTTGTGCCCTTTTTCTCAAGTTCTTTTCACTTTATCATTCCTTGTGCATCTCGTTTTAACCGGAGTGCTTGCATGTACTTCTTGTCCTTTGCAACCTTCCTCTTGTGTCTTTCAACCTACAGGGTTCTTGTGATGTTCCTTGTTCCTCTTTTCTAACGGAGGTTTTCAACTTTGTTCATCTTCGTTGTATTCTTTCTTTCAAATTTGTTCAACCTTTTCAAGGTTCTTTGGTTTCACTCATTGGTCAAAGAAGCAACTTAGTTTTACCTCTTCTCTTTCTCTTCCGTTGTCCCTCCGGTGCCATCCTAGATCTCGGGACGAGATTCTCTCATAGTGGTGGAGTGTTGTAACGCCCCGAGACCGATGTGCCAGGTGTCCTCTAGTTATTCGCGGTTGTCGCCTTGTCATTGCTGGCGTGTCATGCATTTCATATCATGTCATCATGCGCATTTAATTTGCATACATGTTCATCTTATGCATCCGAGCATTTTTCCCGTTGTCCGTTTTGTATTCCGATGCTCCTATGTCATCCGGTGTCCCTTTCTACCTCTTTTCGTGTGCGGGTGTTAAACGTTCTCGGATTGGACCGAGACTTGTCATGCGGCCTTGGTTTACTACCGGTAGACCGCCCGTTGATAACCCACAAGTATAGGGGATCAATTGTAGCCTCTTTCTATAAGTAAGAGTGTCGAACCCAACGAGGACCTAAAGGTAGAACAAATATTCCCTCAAGTTCTATCGACCACCGATACAACTCTACGCACGCTTGACGTTCGCTTTACCTAGAACAAGTATGAAACTAGAAGTACTTTGTAGGTGTTTTTGGGTAAGCTTGCAAGAAAGTAAAGAACACATAAATAAAAGCTAGGGGCTGTTTAGATAAAGACACAACTAAATTAGTTTTAGTAGAGAGCTTTTGTCAACAAGAAAGTTATTTGTCCCTAGGCAATCGATAACTAGACCGGTAATCATTATTGCAATTTTATTTGAGGGAGAGGCATAAGCTAACATACTTTCTCTACTTGGATCATATGAACTTATGATTGGAACTCTAGCAGGCATCCGCAACTACTAAAGATTCATTAAGGTAAAACCCAACCATAGCATTGAAGTGTCAAGTCCCCTTTATCCCATACGCAAACAACCTACTTACTCGGGTCTGTGCTTCTGTCACTCACGCCACCCACCATAAGCAAATCATAAACATATTGCAAACCCTACAGCGGGAATCCCTCACGCTTGCACGACACGGAGAGCACCATAGGACAACACCAATAATAAACATACAACTCAAACCAATCTTGATCATCAAATAGCCATTAGGACAAAACAGATCTACTCAAACATCATAGGATAGCCATACATCATTGGGAAATAATATATAGCGTTGAGCACCATGTTTAAGTAGAGATTACAACGGGTAAGAGAGAGGTTACACTGCTGCATAGAGGGGGGAAGAGTTGGTGATGATGGCGGTGAAGTTGTTGGTGAAGATGGCGGTGATGATGATGGCCCCCGGTGGCACTCCGGTGCCACCGGAAGCAAGGGGGAGAGGGCCCCCCTTATTCTTCTTCTTCCTTGACCTCCTCCCTAGATGGGAGAAGGGTTTCCCCTCTGGTCCTTGGCTCCCATGGCGTGGGAGGGGCGAGAGCCCCTCCGAGATTGGATCTATCTCTCTGTTTCTCTCTGGTTCTCCGTTCTCCCCCGGCTCTGTTTCACCATTTCATATATATATGGAGATCCGTAACTCCGATTGGCCTGAAACCTTCGCCGTGATCTTTTTCCCGAATATTAGCTTTCTTGCGGCA
>NC_041382.1:452942497-452949151 GCF_002162155.2 Triticum dicoccoides | reverse complement strand
CGGGCACTGGTTCGCGTTGATTTTCCTTCCGAATTTTCCATATTTTCCAAAAATAAGCTCCATCCGTTTTTATCCCGTTTGGACTCCGTTTGATATGGATATTCTGCGAAACCAAAAACATGCAACAGACAGGAACTGACACTGGGCACTGGATCAATATGTTAGTCCCAAAAATAATATAAAAAGTTGCCAAAAAGTATATGAAAGTTGAATAATATTGGCATGGAACAATCAAAAATTATAGATACGACGGAGACGTATCAGCATCCCCAAGCTTAATTCCTGTTCGTCCTCGAGTAGGTAAATGATAAAAAAGATAATTTTTGTTGTGGAATGCTACCTAGCATAATCTTGATCATATGTCTAATCATGGCATGAATATTAAGACACGAGTGATTCAAAGCAATAGTCTATCATTTGACATAAAAACAATAATACTTCAAGCCTACTAATAAAGCAATCATGTCTTTTCAAAATAACATGGCCAAAGAAAGTTATCCCTACAAAATTATATAGTCTGGCTATGCTCCATCTTCACCACACAAAATATTCACATCATGCACAACCCCAATGACAAGCCAAGCAATTGTTTCATAATTTTGACGTTCTCAAACCTTTTCAACTTTCACGCAATACATGAGCGTGAGCCATGGACATAGCCCTATAGGTGGAATAGAATATGATGGTGGGGGATGTGGAGAAGACAAAAAAAGGAGAAGATAGTCTCACATCAACTAGGCGTATCAACGGGCTATGGAGATGCCCATCAATAGATATCAATGTGAGTGAGTAGGGATTGCCATGCAACGGATGCACTAAGAGCTATAAATATATGAAAGCTCAAACTGAAACTAAGTGGGTGTGCATCCAACCTACTTGCTCATGAAGACCTAGGGCATTTGAGGAAGCCCATCGTTGGAATATACAAGCCAAGTTCTATAATGAAAATTTCCACTAGTATATGAAAGTGAAAGCATAGGATACTCTCTCTATAAAGAACATGGTGCTACTCTGAAGCACAAGTGTGGTAAAAGGATAGTAACATTGCCCCTTCTCTCTTTTTCTCTCATTTTTTATTTTCTCTTTTTTATTTTTTTATTATTTTTTGGTGGGCTTCTTTGGCCTCTTTTTTTATTTGGGCTTCTTTGGCCTCTTTTATTTTTTTGTAAAGTCTGGAGTCTCATCCCGACTTATGGGGGAATCATAGTCTCCATCATCCTTTCCTCACTGGGGCAATGCTCTAATAATGATGATCATCAAACTTTTATTTACTTACAACTCAATGTCTAGAACAAAGTATGACTCTATATGAATGCCTCCGGTGGTGTATCGGGATGTGCAATGGTCTAGCGTAGCAATGACATCAAAAAACGGACAAGCCATGAAAACATCATGCTAGCTATCTTACGATCATGCAAAGCAATATGACAATGAATGCTCAAGTCATGTATATGATGATAATGAAAGTTGCATGGCAATATATCTCAGAATGGCTATGGAAATGCCATGATAGGTAGGTATGGTGGCTGTTTTGAGGAAGGTATATGGTGGGTTTATGGTACCGGCGAAAGTTGCGCAGTACTAGAGAGGCTAGCAATGATGGAAGGATGAGAGTGCGTATAATCCATGGACTCAACATTAGTCATAAAGAACTCACATACTTATTGCAAAAATCTATTAGTCATCGAAACAAAGTACTACGCGCATGCTCCTAGGGGGATAGATTGGTAGGAAAAGACCATCGCTCGTCCCGATCGCCACTCATAAGGAAGACAATCAATAAATAAATCATGCTCCGACTTCGTTACATAACGGTTCACCATACGTGCATGCTACGGGAATCACAAACCTCAACACAAGTATTTCTACAATCCACAACTACCTACTAGCATGACTCTAATATCACCATCTTTATATCGCAAAACTATTGCAAGGAATCAAACATATCATATTCAGTGATCTACAAGTTTTATGTAGGATTTTATGACTAACCATGTGAATGACCAATTCCTGTCATCTCTCTAAACAGATATAAGTGAAGCAAGAGAGTTTAATTCTTTCTACAAAAGATATGCCCAGGCTCTAACAAGTATAAGTGAAGCAAAAGAGCATTCTACAAATGGCGGTTGTCTAAGTGAAGAGAAACAGGCAATCCAAACTTCAAATGATATAAGTGAAGCACATGAAGCATTCTATAAAGCCATACTCAAAAGATATAAGTGAAGTGCAATGAGCATTCTATAAAGCAACCAAGGACCATCTCATACCAGCATGGTGCATAAAAGAAAAATGAAAACCTAAATGCAAAAGACACTCCAAGATTGCACATATCGCATGAACGAAACGAATCTGAAAACATGCCGATATTTGTTGAAGAAAGAGGGGATGCCTTCCCAGCATCCCCAAGCTTAGACACTTGAGTCTCCTTGAATATTTACTTGGGGTGCCTCGGGCATCCCCAAGCTTGAGCTCTTGCCTCTCTTGCTTCTTCTCACATCGAAACCTTCTCAATCATCAAACACTTCATCCACACAAAACTTCAACAGAAAACTCGGTAAGATCCGTTAGTATAATAAAGCAAATCACTACTCTAAGTACTGTTGCAAACCAATTCATATTTTGTTTTTGCATTGTGTCTACTGTAATATAACTTTTTCATGGCTTAATCCACTAATATGAATCGATAGTTTCATCAAAACAAGCAAACTATGCATCAAAAACAGAATCTGTCTAAAACAGAACAGTCTATAATAATTTGAACAGTCACCATACTTCTGATACTTGAAAAATTCTACCAAAATTATGAAAAATAAAAAATTGTATAGTAATACAGTTCAAAAAGAATCAGAACCATTTGAAGTTCCAGCTAAAAATGTAAAATCGCACACTACAGCCAAAGTTTCTGTCCTGCACCGTACAAACCATCAAGCAAATGTAAACATCCTAAAGGCAAACCTTGGCACATTATTTTTATAATACAATGGAATTGTACAAAGGGATAATTATTTTTATTGAAAAGTTTCTGTAATCAAGATTCACAAAGTTGTCGTGAGCATGAACAAAGTTCAAAGAGCTCTCCCACTTCAACAATGCGTGTCTCTATCACTTTCACTTTCCTTTTTAAAAAAGTTTTGGATTCCCCTCTTTATTTTTGTTGTTTTTAAACTATATAAAAGCACTCAGCAAAAATAAATGACTCTCTAAAACTTCCGGGTTGTCTCCCTGGCAGCGCTTTCTTTAAAGCCATTAAGCTAGGCATATAGTGCTCAAGTAATGGATCCACCCGGATCCCAAGGTATATCAAAGCCAATTTTAATTAACAATGATTTGTAATTTAGTGGTGAGCACAAAGTAACATATATCATGTAGTGACGAAGTCTAACTCTCTTCCTTTGCATCGGCATGTCATAAAAGAACAATTCATGCACACAAAGTAAAGGCCAATGCATAGTATAAGCAGTTTCTTGCAATTCTATCATATTGGAAACATAGAGAGGTGGAGATATAGTTCCTCCCTCATAATAATTACAAGTAGGAGCAGTAAGCACATGCATATTATATTCATCAAAATCATCATGTGCATCGGTAAAAGGCAACCCATCAATGTAATCCTTAATAAGTGCAAACTTCTCCGATATAGTGTAGTTTGGAGAATTCAAAAAGATAATAGGACTATCATGCGTGGGTGCAATAGCAACAATTTCATGTTTAACATAAGGAACTATAGCAAGTTCATCTCCATAAGCATAATTCATTTTGGCATCTTGGCCACAAGCATAGCAAGGATCATCAAAAAGGGATATTTCAAGAGAATCAATGGGATCATAACAATCATCCTTCGGTAAGCACGAAGGGGAATTAAACAATGTATGAGTTGAAGAGTTACTCTCATTAGAAGGTGGGCACGGGTGATCAATCCGCTCTTCCTCCTTTTGTTCTTCGCTCTCCTCCTCATTTTTTTCATCCAATGAGCTCACAGTTTCATCAATTTCTTCTTCCATAGCTTCCTGCAAAATATTAGTCTCTTCTTGGACAGTGGAGACTTTCTCAATAAATGGTTTAACATAAGCATTAGAAGCATAATTATCATAGCAATATTTAAGTATGGCAAAATTTTCAGATTTGTGAAAAGTAGCATCATACGTTTCAATCAAAGAAGCAATTTCGTAAGCACCCTTAAAAGCAACAAATTCTTCAATTTGTTGAATATCATAGTAACTATAAACACCTTTAGCATAAGAAGATAAGATTCCATTATCAATAAACTCACATTGGTAGGGAAGGTGTTTCTTAGGGTTTTCAGAACAACAAGTAACATCATATATTTCACATAAATTCCAAGCATAGCATTGCAAACGATTAATTTGATGCTGTAAAAGTTTCCCTTTTTCAGATATGCGGTATCGCACATAACAAGCATGCTCATCTAAGGACTTGCCCTCAACTAAGCTAGTTGTGGTTTCAGCACGAGCACATAGGGATCGAAGATGATCCAAGTAATAAGCTTCAGCAGTGTGATAGATTTTGAGTGGTTCTTCAACCATTGGTTCAGTAGGTACAACTAATTTTTTTGGTATTTTACGTTTCCTACCCATAACTAAAGATACAAAACAACTAATAACAGCAAATAAAAATTACTTAGTGATAAAGCAAACAAGCACACACGAGAATATTCACCCCACGCTATTGATCCCCGGCAACGGCGCTAGAAAAAGGTCTAGATAACCCACAAGTATAGGGGATCAATTGTAGCCTCTTTCGATAAGTAAGAGTGTCGAACCCAACGAGGAGCTAAAGGTAGAACAAATATTCCCTCAAGTTCTATCGACCACCGATACAACTCTACGCACGCTTGATGTTTGCTTTACCTAGAACAAGTATGAAACTAGAAGTACTTTGTAGGTGTTCTTGGGTAAGATTGCAAGAAAGTAAAGAACACGTAAATAAAAGCTAGGGGCTGTTTAGATAAAGACACAACTAAATTAGTTTTAGTAGAGAGCTTTTGTCAACAAGAAAGTTATTTGTCCCTAGTCAATCGATAACTAGACCGGTAATCATTATTGCAATTTTATTTGAGGGAGAGGCATAAGCTAACATACTTTCTCTACTTGGATCATATGCACTTATGATTGGAACTCTAGCAAGCATCCGCAACTACTAAAGATTCATTAAGGTAAAACCCAACCATAGCATTGAAGTATCAAGTCACCTTTATCCCATATGCAAACAACTTACTTACTCGGATATGTGCTTCTGTCACTCACGCCACCCACCATAAGCAAATCATAAACATATTGCAAACCCTACAGCGGGAATCCCTCATGCTTGCGTGACATGAAGAGCACCATAGGACAGCACCTATAATAAAATATACAACTCAAACCAATCTTGATCATCAAATAGCCATTAGGACAAAACAGATCTACTCAAACATCATAGGATAGCCATACATCATTGGGAAATAATATATAGCGTTGAGCACCATGTTTAAGTAGAGATTACATCGGGTAAGAGATAGGTTACACCGCTGCATAGAGGGGGGAAGAGTTGGTGATGATGGCGATGAAGTTGTTGGTGAAGATAGCGGTGATGATGATGGCCCCCGGTGGCACTCCGGTGCCACCGGAAGCAAGGGGGAGAGGCCCCCCTTCTTCTTCTTCTTCCTTGACCTCCTCCCTAGATGGGAGAAGGGTTTCCCCTCTAGTCCTTGGCTCCCATGGCGTGGGAGGGGCGAGAGCCCCTCTGAGATTGGATCTATCTCTCTGTTTCTCTCTGGTTCTCCGTTCTCCCCTGACTCTGTTTCACCGTTTCGTATATATATGGAGATCCGTAACTCCGATTGGCCTGAAACCTTCACCGTGATTTTTTTCTTCCGAATATTAGCTTTCTTGCGGCAAAATAAGAGCGTCAACCGCCTTACGGTGGGCTCACGAGGGCAGGGGTGTGCCCTAAGGGGGGGGGGCGCCCCCTGCCTCGTGACCACCTCGGGCACTGGTTCGCGTTGATTTTCCTTCCGAATTTTCCATATTTTCCAAAAATAATCCCCGTCCGTTTTTATCCCGTTTGGACTCCGTTTGAATGGATATTCTGCGAAACCAAAAACATGCAACAGACAGGAACTGACACTGGGCACTAGATCAATATGTTAGTCCCAAAAATAATATAAAAAGTTGCCAAAAAGTATATGAAAGTTGAATAATATTGGCATGGAACAATCAAAAATTATAGATACGACTGAGACGTATCACCTGTCAAGTTTCGTGTCATTTGGACTTCGTTTGATACTCCAACGGTTAACCGAGGGACCGAAAAGGCCTCGTGTGTTGCAGCCCAGCACCCCTCCAAAGTGGCCCAAAACCCACCTAAAACCCATCCATCATCTCGGTCGTTCGATCATGATCGCGTGGCCGAAAACCGCACCTCATTTGGACTCTCCTAGCTCCCTCTACCTATATATATGTGCTCTCCTCCAAAAATCCCGCAGTCCAAACCCTAGATCTCACCTCCCTCCACGCGCGGGACATGTACGCTCGCCGGCGGACGCGTCCACCCAGCTGGCCACGTCGCCGAACCAATTAGAGGCCGCCACGTCACCTTCCCCGCCGCCTTGTCCAACCGGAGGCCGCCACCTGTCCCCGCCGCACCCCACTTCAC